>NC_135976.1:19608867-19694167 GCF_053455715.1 Rhinoraja longicauda | reverse complement strand
AGGGGGCAGAGAGAGGGGAGGGGGCAGAGAGAGGGGAGGGGGCAGAGAGAGGGGGAGGGGGGGCAGAGAGAGGGGAGGGGGCAGAGAGAGGGGAGGGGGCAGAGAGAGGGGAGGGGGCAGAGAGAGGGGAGGGGGCAGAGAGAGGGGAGGGGGCAGAGAGAGGGGAGGGGGCAGAGAGAGGGGAGGGGGCAGAGAGAGGGGAGGGGGCAGAGAGAGGGGAGGGGGCAGAGAGAGGGGAGGGGGCAGAGAGAGGGGAGGGGGCAGAGAGAGGGGAGGGGGCAGAGAGAGGGGAGGGGGCAGAGAGAGGGGAGGGGGGCAGAGAGAGGGGAGGGGGCAGAGAGAGGGGAGGGGGCAGAGAGAGGGGAGGGGGCAGAGAGAGGGGAGGGGGCAGAGAGAGGGGAGGGGGCAGAGAGAGGGGAGGGGGCAGAGAGAGGGGAGGGGGCAGAGAGAGGGGAGGGGGCAGAGAGAGGGGAGGGGGCAGAGAGAGGGGAGGGGGGCAGAGAGAGGGGGAGGGGGCAGAGAGAGGGGAGGGGGCAGAGAGAGGGGAGGGGGCAGAGAGAGGGGAGGGGGCAGAGAGAGGGGAGGGGGGCAGAGAGAGGGGAGGGGGCAGAGAGAGGGGAGGGGGGCAGAGAGAGGGGAGGGGGCAGAGAGAGGGGAGGGGGCAGAGAGAGGGGAGGGGGCAGAGAGAGGGGAGGGGGCAGAGAGAGGGGAGGGGGCAGAGAGAGGGGAGGGGGCAGAGAGAGGGGAGGGGGCAGAGAGAGGGGAGGGGGCAGAGAGAGGGGAGGGGGGGCAGAGAGAGGGGAGGGGGCAGAGAGAGGGGAGGGGGCAGAGAGAGGGGAGGGGGCAGAGAGAGGGGAGGGGGCAGAGAGAGGGGAGGGGGCAGAGAGAGGGGAGGGGGCAGAGAGAGGGGAGGGGGCAGAGAGAGGGGAGGGGGCAGAGAGAGGGGAGGGGGCAGAGAGAGGGGAGGGGGCAGAGAGAGGGGAGGGGGCAGAGAGAGGGGAGGGGGCAGAGAGAGGGGAGGGGGCAGAGAGAGGGGAGGGGGCAGAGAGAGGGGAGGGGGCAGAGAGAGGGGAGGGGGCAGAGAGAGGGGAGGGGGCAGAGAGAGGGGAGGGGGCAGAGAGAGGGGAGGGGGCAGAGAGAGGGGAGGGGGCAGAGAGAGGGGAGGGGGCAGAGAGAGGGGAGGGGGCAGAGAGAGGGGAGGGGGCAGAGAGAGGGGAGGGGGCAGAGAGAGGGGAGGGGGCAGAGAGAGGGGAGGGGGCAGAGAGAGGGGAGGGGGCAGAGAGAGGGGAGGGGGCAGAGAGAGGGGAGGGGGCAGAGAGAGGGGAGGGGGCAGAGAGAGGGGAGGGGGCAGAGAGAGGGGAGGGGGCAGAGAGAGGGGAGGGGGCAGAGAGAGGGGAGGGGGCAGAGAGAGGGGAGGGGGCAGAGAGAGGGGAGGGGGCAGAGAGAGGGGAGGGGGCAGAGAGAGGGGGAGGGGGCAGAGAGAGGGGAGGGGGCAGAGAGAGGGGAGGGGGCAGAGAGAGGGGAGGGGGCAGAGAGAGGGGAGGGGGCAGAGAGAGGGGAGGGGGCAGAGAGAGGGGAGGGGGCAGAGAGAGGGGAGGGGGCAGAGAGAGGGGAGGGGGCAGAGAGAGGGGAGGGGGCAGAGAGAGGGGAGGGGGCAGAGAGAGGGGAGGGGGCAGAGAGAGGGGAGGGGGCAGAGAGAGGGGAGGGGGCAGAGAGAGGGGAGGGGGCAGAGAGAGGGGAGGGGGGCAGAGAGAGGGGAGGGGGCAGAGAGAGGGGAGGGGGCAGAGAGAGGGGAGGGGGCAGAGAGAGGGGAGGGGGCAGAGAGAGGGGAGGGGGCAGAGAGAGGGGAGGGGGCAGAGAGAGGGGAGGGGGCAGAGAGAGGGGAGGGGGCAGAGAGAGGGGAGGGGGCAGAGAGAGGGGAGGGGGCAGAGAGAGGGGAGGGGGCAGAGAGAGGGGAGGGGGCAGAGAGAGGGGAGGGGGCAGAGAGAGGGGAGGGGGCAGAGAGAGGGGAGGGGGCAGAGAGAGGGGAGGGGGCAGAGAGAGGGGAGGGGGCAGAGAGAGGGGAGGGGGCAGAGAGAGGGGAGGGGGCAGAGAGAGGGGAGGGGGCAGAGAGAGGGGAGGGGGCAGAGAGAGGGGAGGGGGCAGAGAGAGGGGAGGGGGCAGAGAGAGGGGAGGGGGCAGAGAGAGGGGAGGGGGCAGAGAGAGGGGAGGGGGCAGAGAGAGGGGAGGGGGCAGAGAGAGGGGAGGGGCAGAGAGGGGAGGGGGCAGAGAGGGGAGGGGGCAGAGAGGGGAGGGGGCAGAGAGGGGAGGGGGCAGAGAGGGGAGGGGGCAGAGAGGGGAGGGGGCAGAGAGGGGAGGGGCAGAGAGGGGCAGAGAGGGAGGGGCAGAGAGGGGAGGGGCAGAGAGGGGAGGGGCAGAGAGGGGAGGGGCAGAGAGGGGAGGGGCAGAGAGGGAGGGGGCAGAGAGGGGAGGGGGCAGAGAGAGGGGTGGGGGCAGAGAGGGGGTGGGGCAGAGAGGGGGGAGGGGGCAGAGAGGGGGGAGGGGGCAGAGAGGGGGGAGGGGGCAGAGAGGGGGGAGGGGGCAGAGAGGGGGAGGGGGCAGAGAGGGGGAGGGGGCAGAGAGGGGAGGGGGCAGAGAGGGGAGGGGCAGAGAGGGGAGGGGGCAGAGAGGGGAGGGGGCAGAGAGGGGAGGGGGCAGAGAGGGGAGGGGGCAGAGAGGGAGGGGGCAGAGAGGGGAGGGGGCAGAGAGGGGAGGGGGCAGAGAGGGGAGGGGGCAGAGAGGGGAGGGGGCAGAGAGGGGAGGGGGCAGAGAGGGGAGGGGCAGAGAGAGGGGTGGGGGAGCAACATATGAAAGAGCGAGTAAAGGGAGGAAATGTTCTTAGGTAGTAACAGTGAGGTTGGGAAAGAATGTAGGATGTGGGTATGGGCAGGTTTGATAGGGAAAATACCAGGAGTGATAATAGGGTCCAAGAGGCTGGCAGGGGCAAGGAGAAATAATAATACATACGGAAACTTTAATATCAACAGGGTTAGGACAGTGGAATTACTGAGGGACAGTGTGAGGAAGCTGGATTCACATCAATGGAGATACAGTCAGTAACACAGGGCACTGGGTTAGATGGGTTACTGCGAGATTGTATGAAGGATCTGGATTAATATCTGTAGGGATACATTCAGTGATACAGGGCACAAGAGGAAAAGGGTACCAAGGGCCAGTGTGAGAGAGCCTGGTTAACATGGATGGATATACATTCAGTGACAGGGCGCTGGTGGAGAGGCATCATTGAGGGCCAGTGTAAGAGAGCAAGCTGAATGAACATTAGTAAAGGCAGTCAGTGACACAGGGTCTGGGAAGAGGGGTTACTGAGGGACAGCATGAGAGGGTTGACTTCACATCAGTGTAGATAAAGAAAGTCAGAGGAAACAGTCTGTGACACAGGGTACTGGGGAAGAGGGCTTACCGAGACAGTCTGGGGGAGCTGGATTAACATTGGCTGGAGGGACAGGTTACTGAACATTGGCAGTGACACAGGATGCTGGAGGGAGAGGTTACTGAAGGACAGTGTTGCACTCACCTTGAAATGTCGGAGTTCCTGGAACAGAAACGTGACTGGGGAATGGGGAAAAAGTGTGGGATTGGGAGAGAGAATGTAAAATGAGAGATACATCAGGCAAGACGGAAAACAACAGGTACAATTGACAAGGAAAAACTCAGTGACTCACTCTCCCTCTCTCCTTATTTTAACATTCCCTCTTGATCACTCTCTCTCTCTCTCTCTCTCTCTCTCACACACACACACACAAACTCACTTTCTTTCATGCCCTCACAATGTCCCATGTGGAATAACACATTCAAGCAGATATTTGGGTGTGGGCTACATGTTGGGATCTTATCACTAGGTTTGGGGATTAAAATAGGGAATAACAGACCCCAGGGGGCAGGTTACAGGCTAGGATATAAATCCAGGGGTCTGGAGTTTATACAAAGAATTACAGATCCCCAGGAATGAGTTCCAGCCTGGGATCTGATTGAGTGTATTTGGGGTTTATATCTAGAATAACAGATCTCTGAGAGTGAGTTACAGGCTGGGATCTAAGCCAGGGTTTTGCAGTTAATATTCAGAATAACAGATATTCGCGTGCGTCACAGGCTGGGATGTAATGGAGGGGGCTGGGGTTTATATAGAGAATAACAGATCTCTGAGAGTGAATCCCAGGCTGAGATGTATTGGAAGGGGCTGGAGTTTTACAGAATAACAGATCTCTGAGACCGAGTCACAGGCTGGGATGTATGGAGAGGTTAGGGGTTTACAGCATAACATATCTCTGGGTCCCAGGCTGGGATGTGTGGAGGGTCGGGGTGAGTGGTCAGCTGGGGATTACCTGGTAGCGATATCATCATCCTCACCCCCCCAGCCCCAGTATTCGTTGGGGAATCCGTTCATTCGCAGGTACTGCTCGGGTGTCATGGCAGAAACGCCTCCAAAATACGTCCTGTACGGCAGTCTGAAACCACACCAGCAACGGCAGGTCAGCAACTAAACAGAGTGCCAAACTACACCAAGAACCATCAACTCACAATGGCCCCATCAGAATGTGGCACCTGAAACACTGGGTGTGAGAGAAACCTCCTTTAATGGTCAAGTTAGTGTGTGTGTGAAGCTGGGTGTGAGGGAACCCTCTGTTAATAGTGATATCTGTGTGTGTGTGTGTGTGTGTGTGTGTGTGTGTGTGTGTGTGTGTGTGTGTGTGTGTGTGTGTGTGTGTGTGTGTGTGTGTGTGTGTGTGTGTGAGAAAGAGAGAGAGAGAGAGAGTGAGAGAGTGAGCGAGGGCAAGACTGGCTAGGTGTAAGTGAATGCTCTGATAATTGTGACTTGAATGTTCGTGAGCCCGAGTGCGAGGGATGATGCCTCTTTTGGTGCTTTCTGTGTGAAAACACTGGTGCTATGAAACACTGCTTTAGTGTGATTTCAGAGTCCAGGTGATGGACCACTGCTTTTGAAGTGATGTCAGTGTGTGCAGGTGTGGGGGAATGTTTATTCTGATCCAGAAGATTAAGATGCACAGATTCACAGTGTCATGGACGCATAGACTTGGATTGTTTTCTCTGGAATGAAAGGCAGGTTAAGGGAAGAGCTCATTGAAGCATATAAAATGATAGGGCAGACAGCCAGAACCTTTTACCCCAGAGTGCCCTCTCTTTCCCAGAACATAGAACTGGATTACATGGAAGTTGGAGGGTTGCCGTGAAAGAGCATTATTGTGACTGGAGGATTAGTTTACTTTAGAGATACAGTGTGGATCGGTCCGTCGTTGCACTGAGTTTGCACTGACCATGATCACTCATGCATTAGTTTTATTCTACACACTAGGGGCAATTTAGTCTACACACTAGGGCCAATTAACCTACAACCCTGCGCGTCTTTGAAATGTGGGCGGAAACCAGAGCACCCAGAGAAAACAAATGCAGTCACAGGGTGAATGTACAAACTCCACATAGACAGCACCTGTATGTTGTGACCAATGGAGTTCAATAGGGATCTATTGTTTGTGCTGTATGTAAATATAAATGGGTTGGTTAGCAAGTTTGCAGATGACACCAACGTTGATGGAGTTGAAGACTGTGAGGAAAGCTGTTAAAGCGTACAGTGGTATATGGATCACCTGCAGAAATGGGTGGAAAAATTACACTTAATCCGAAGTCCTTCCTTCCCGCTGCTGTGAGACTGCACAACCAGCACTGCTCCCAGCAGACGAGTCAACAGTAACAGCTAAGAACACACAGAAAACTGATGACAATTTATCCTTGTCTTTACTTTTATTTATAATGAATGATCTCTTGTTATCCACTTTGCTGCTATAACACTGTAAATTGCCCCGGTGTGGGGCGAATAAAGGAATATATTATATTATTATTAAGTATACTTTGGGAGGTCAAATGTGAGGTGGAAGGTATATAGTTGATGGCAAGACCCTTATCAGCATTGTGCAGAGAGATCTGGGGCTCTAGGTTCATAGCTCCCTGAAAGTGGCAACACAAGTAGTAGATAAGAGTGGTGAAGAAGGCATGTGGAATGCTTGCCTTCAGTGGTCGAGGCAGAGTATACGAGTCAGGAAATCATGATGCAGTTCCACAAGACTTTGGTTAGACCGCATTTGGATTTTTGTCTGCAGTTTTAGTTGTCTCTTTGCAGGGAGGATATGGAGGCTTTGGAGAGCATACAGAACAGATTTACCTGAAAGTTACTTTGATTACGAATATTAGTTACAGAGAGAGGTTCGACAGACTCGGATTGTTTTCTCTAGAAAGAAAGGTAGGTTGACGGAAGAGCTAATTGAAGTATATAAAATTATGAGAGGCAGAGACAGGGTAGACAGTCAGAACCTTCCCAGAGTGCTCTCTGTTCCAGGGAATAGCTTTAAATTGAGAGGGTCAAAATCTCAGAAGGCTGGTGGTGGAGGCAGATATGGTGGTGGCATTTGGGAGGTTTTCGATAGGCACATGGATATTCTGGAAATGGTGGAGTGTGGATTATGTGTGGCTAGATGAGATTAGTTTATTCTGGGATTATGTTTGGGACAGACACTGTCCTCCCAAGGGCTTGTTCCTATGTTGTATTCTCCATGTTCTATGTTAACGGCCATTTCAGTGTGTGTGGGTTAAGGTGTGAGGGAATACTTGTTTAAGAGTGATCACAGTGGGTGTGAGCCTGTGAGTGCGAGGAGCCTTTAAAGGTAATTGTAGTGGGTGTGAGCCCAGGTGCCAGGGACTACTCCGTTAACGGTGGTGTCAGTGTGTGTGTGAGCCTGGATGTGTGGAATCGGCCATTATCCGTGTGTGTTACTCACCGGTAGCCGAACTTGTTCATGGCGATGGAGACGTGCTTGGGATGAGAGGGGTCGCAGGTGTAGATGTTGTGGTCATTCTCCGGGATGAGGTCCACATCGTGGAGGTAGAGGCAGTCCCAGTCCTCGTCCTTCATCGCCTCCTTCACTCCCACGTTCAGCAGCTTGGCTCGGTTGAAGGTCTCGTTCCCGGCCTGACCAAAGGGAGGGGGTCAGATGTTGGATGTGGCTTCAGGGAGGAAACAAGGACTTTGGAGTGGACGGTGGCTAGAGGGCTGGGAGAGGTTAGAGGGTGCAGGGTGAGGAGGTGGAAGAGGTGGTGGGACCATCGACAGAGGTGGGATGGGGTAGGGAGGGGGTGTAGGGATGGGTAGGGAAGGGTGTTGAGAGGGGGTGTAGGGATGGGTAGGGAGGGGTGTTGAGAAGGACAGTAGGGATGGGTAGGGAGGGGTGTTGAGAAGGACAGTAGGGATGGGTTGTAGGGATGGGGTAGGGAGGGGTGTTGAGAGGGTCAGTAGGAATGGGTAGGGAGGGGCGTTGAGAGTGGCAATAGGGATGGGGTAGGGAGGGTATGAGGGCGGTGCTGGCGGGGTGGGTGTTGTGGGGAGGGTGTCAGGGCAGTGCCGTTATGGGGGTGTCAGGACGGTGCAGTCGGTGGGATGAGGGGGGTGCGAGGGCAGTGGGAGGGGGGGGGGTGTTGACGTGGGGAGGCTGTGAGGTCGGTGCTGTGGGAGGAGGGTGTCTGGGTGGTGCAGTCGGTGAGGGGAGCGGGATGTCTGGGCTGTACATTTGGGAGGGGGTGTTGTGGGGTGTGTTTTAATCTGGATGGTGTAGTTGGGAGGGGGTGTGTGTTAGTCTGGGTGTTGCAGGTGTGACGGGGTGTTGTGGGGTGTGTGTGTTATGTGGTGCAGTTGGGAGGGGGTGTTGTGGGGTGTGTGTTATGTGGTGCAGTCAGAAGGGGGTGTTGTGGGGTGTGCGTTAGTCTGGTCAGTGCTGTTGGGAGGGGGTGTTGTGGGGTGTGTGTTATGTGGTGCAGTCAGAAGGGGGTGTTGTGGCGTGTGTGTTAGTCTGGGCGGGGCAGTTGGGAGGGGGTGTTGTGGGGTGCGTGTTCGGGCGGTGCAGTTGGGAGGGGGTGTTGAGGGGTGTGCGTTAGTCTGGGCGGTGCAGTTGGGAGGGGGTGTTATGGCGTGTGTGTTAGTCTGGGTGGTGCAGTTGGGAGGGGGTGTTGTGGGGTGTGTGTTAGTCTGGGCGGTGCAGTTGGGAGGGGGTGTTGTGGCGTGTGTGTTAGTCTGGGCGGTGCAGTAAGGAGGAGGTGTTGTGGGGTGCGTGTTCGGGCGGTGCTGTGAGAAGAGGGTGGTCCCAGGGCCTCTGACCTGGTGGATAACGTACAGCCCGTACTGCAGCTGCTGACGCTGCAGGAATGGGTGGATGTAGTAGAGGAAGTGCCGGAGGTGAGGCTCCCGGTGTCGGTGTGGCACAATCACTGCCGTCCGGTGGCGGGCATGGCAATTCGGCGGCGTGTAGAACCCTCCGGGCTTCACCAGGCGGTTCCGATCCTGGATCTCGTCCAGCGAGGGGGTCCGGTTAAAGGCAATGGCCAGAGGGCCCACTAGAGAGAGGGAGACTGATGTTTGTCCACACTATGTGTAGAAACCTGCCCCACACATCTCCTTTAAAGTTGATCCTTTCTTCTTAAAGCTTTTCCCTCTGGTCTTTGACACTTCCACCCTGGGAAAAAGGTTCTGACCCTCTGCCCTAATTATGCCTCATACTTTTAGATATTTCTTTCAGGTCTTCCTTCAACCTCTGATGCTCTAGAGAAAACAATCCAAGTTTGTCCAACTTCTCCTTATTGCTGATACCCGCTAACTCAGGCAGTATTCTGGTCAACCACTTTTGCACCCTCTCCAAAGCCCCCTCATCCTTCCTGTAATGGGGGCATCCAGAACAGTATAAATGTGGTCTTACCAAAGTTGTATACAGCTGCAACACAACTGCCTGACTCTTATACTCAACATCCCAACTGATGGAGACAAGCTTATCTTCTGCTTTCTTTACGACCCTCTCTGGTGTTGCCACTTTCAGTGAGTTACGGATCTGTCCCCCGAGATACCTCTGTACATCTTTCAGTGGTCCTGGCATTTACTGTGTACTTTCCTCTTACATTTGACCTTCCAAAGTGCAACATCTCAAACCTGTCTGGATTAAATCAACACAGGTGTTCCTCAACTGGAAACCATGAACAGGTGAACAGTGTCTGTTCCCAAGTCTGCAGTGTTCAAGTCAAACAATTGCAAGGGGTATGAAATCTTCACAAAGACCTTCACAAAGCCATCAAGGACAGTGAGGGGATTCTGGACCAAGCTAGAGTTCCTGGATAGCCACGTGGACACCCATCAATTGTTGCAAGGCACTACATGGTACAATGGGTCACTCAGTGAAGTCGGGCAGTATCGCCGGCAGCATTGTGTCACACAGCACAGAAACAGGCCTTTTGGTCTAACCGGGCCGACCAAGATGTCCCCAACTAAGTGAGTGCCATTTGCCCACATTTGACCCATATCCCTCTAAACCTTTCCTATCCCACCTGTACTTTCCCGATGAACCCAATGCATTCTACGCTCGCAATGAACAGGTCGGTGGAAGACATCATCTGTCCCAACAACCTCGGGATGTTGGGACACTGTCTCAGATGTCAGATCGGTGTTCCTGAGAGTGAATCCACTGAAAGCAACTGTCATCCCAATCCCAAAGCAATGCAAGGAAACGTGTCTTAATGCCTACCGTCCAGTGGCTCTGGCATCCACCACCATGAAGTGCTTGAAGACACTGGAGATGGCGCACGTGAACTCCAGCCTCCAAATGCACTGCAGTGTGCCAACCGTCACAACAGGTCAATGGCCAGTGCCATCTCCCTGGCCCTACACTCATCACTGGAACATCTGGATGACAGGAACGCCAGTGTCTGCTCCTATATATTGAGTGCGGCTCTGCTTTAATCACCATAAACCCACTAACCCTGGGACTCATGTTGTCGACCTCCCCGTGGTGAGCCCTGTCAACTGACCTCAGTCAGGCGAACGACAACAAACAGAGACAGCAGAAGCAGATTCATAACTTCTGTTGCCTCAAACGCAAGAAGAAGAACCCACTAAACCTCTCTCCAAACTCCTGACCCTAGGAGTCAGCAGTCCCCTCCGCCACTGGATCCTCAACTTCCTGACCCACAGACCACATCAGTGAGGATATGTGATAAAACATCTCCATGATAACTCTTAACATCAGTCCACCACAAGGGGGCATTCTCAACCCCTTACTATACTCCCCACACTCACAACTGTGCGGCCAAATTCTCCTCTAACTCTATTTATTAGTTTGCAGATGACAACACCATAGTTAGTGGGCCAGATAGAGAAGAAGAACAAGACGGAGTATAGGAAAGAGATAAAGTGTTCAGTAACATCGAGTCAAGATAATGACCTCTCCCTCAATGTCAGCAAGACAAAGGAGCTAGTTATTGACTTCAGGAAAGGAAGTGGTGTACACCGCCTTGTGTACATCAATGATGCCAATGTGGAGATGGTCAAGAGCTTCAAGTTCGTCACCATTAATATTATGAACAATCTGTCAAGAGAGAGCTGGATAGAGCTCTTAAGGATAGCGGAGTCAGGGGGTATGGGGAGAAGGCAGGAACGGGGTACTGATTGAGAATGATCAGCCATGATCACATTGAATGGCGGTGCTGGCTCGAAGGGCCGAATGGCCTCCTCCTGCACCTATTGTCTATTGTCCTGGACCAAGCACATTGAAGCTGTGGTCAAGAAAGCACACCAACGCCTCTACCTCCTGAGAAGACTGAGGAAATTTGGTATGTGACTGACTAATACAGTTTATAAGACATGACTTGCCCCTGCATGAAGCTATGTGGACTGTCCCTAATAAGTCTATGCTATCCCTACAAATCTTCTCCCATAATTTCCGTACCACTGATGTAAGGCTCACCAGCCTTCCTGTTTTGTCTCCATGGCGCTTCTTAAACAAAGGAACTACACAGGCTATTCTCCAGTCACTGACCTCATGACTGGACCTAACCTACGACCTCACCTATGACTAAAGAGGATACAAAGGTCCTCCTGGCAATTTCGTCTCTCGCCTCTCTCAATATCTGGAATCGATTCCATCAGACTCTGTGGACTTACATACCCTAATGTAGAAACAAAGACTGCAGATGCTGGTTAATACAAAAGGACACAAAATGTACAATAGGGTACTTTGGGAACACGGGGATGCCGTCGACGAGGATAGAGAAGGTGCATGTGAACCCCTATCTCATCTGGACGTTCTGCTGGGGTCCCTGGGTGGAGTCGAGGGAGGAGGTATAAGGAGAGTGTTACATCCCCTGCGGTTGTAGAGGAAAATACCTGGGGAGGGGATGGTTTGGGTGGGAAGGGATGAGTGAACCAATGAGTTGTGGAGGAGCAGTCTCTGCAGGTGGAAAGGGGTGGAGATGGGATGTTGTGACTAGTGGTGGGATCACCACTAAAGTAATCTCATAATTTGATTCTATCCTATCCCCCTTGTTCGATCTCTTCCCATCTATGTCTGAAACACTTCAAATGCCCTGCCTCAGCAAACATCCCTGCAATTATATTGGTTCCTCTCCAGATCGGGTGTAATCTGTCTCTCTTGAACAGATCCCAGCTGCTTGGAAAAGAGCCAAATGATCCATGTGCAGGATCTGAAGAAGGGTCTCGATCCGAAACGTCATGCATTCCTTCTCTCCAGAGATGCTGCCTGTCCCGCTGAGTTACTCCTGCTTTTTGTGTCTACAAATGATCCATGTGCCTGAAGCTCTCCTTCCTAAACCAGCTCGTTAACCATTCATTATAATCCTGCTAGCATGTGGTACAGGGTGCATCCTAAGATTGCAACCCTGGTGGTCCTGTTTTATAAGTTTCTGCCTCTCTCCCTAAATTATCTTTGCAGGACCTCATCTCCCTTCCTACCTGCATCGTTCATACCAATTTAGACCATGTACTCCTGCTGATCACCCTCCCCTTTGAGAAAGTCCTGCTTAGCGACATCCTTGACCCAGGCAGCAAAGTAACAATGCACCACCCTTGCAGTCCTGTTTGCGTCCACACTGGTCGGCATCATTGACCGTAAAGTCTATCACTATAACGTGTCTGGACCTTGAGACTGCAGTACAAAGGAGGCAGTGGTGGTGCCTGCACATCCTACTGCTGCTCTCATTTTCTTCTTCCTTTCTCTGCCACAGTTCTCACTCCTTCCCATGCACCCCATCAGACTGCATCTCCCTCGTTCCCGCCCCCCTCTGTCTTCCATTCACCTGCTTGCATCCCCCCCCCCCCCCCCCCCCCCCAATCCCCGATCCATAACCACCACCCACCACTCTAGCTGGGTTGCAGCTACTTACCAAGGTGTGGGGGTTTCTGGGGACAGTAGGCGAGGTGGTGGGTATCAGGGAGGAGTTGCTGGATCAGGCTGAGGTTGGTGTAGACGTCCTGAGTCTTGGAGTAGTCCCAGGCGGGCTGCGGCCCGTGCCACAGCAGGAGGGCCATGCTACGGAACCCACCGAACGTGTAGTAGAGCAGGAAGAGGAGCTGCGAGGCCAGGAGCAGGCCGAAGGTGCACTGTCGGTCCAGAGGGAGGCCCCAGCTGGAGGGCAGAGAGAGGCACCACATCGTCCCGGGGGTGGGGAGCATCAACCATCAGCCTCCGGACACTGGAATGGGGGGGAAGGAGAGTTATTAACCTCAGGACCTGCAACGGGGTGTCGTTAACCCCAGGACTGTAACAAGGAGAGTTGTTAACCCCAGGACTGTAACAAGGAGAGTTGTTAACCCCAGGACTGTAATGAGGAGAGTTGTTAACCCAAGACTGTAATGGGGAGAGTTCTTAACCCAAGACTGCAACGGGGAGAGTTGTTAACCTCAGGATTGTAACGGGGACAGTCGTTAACAGGACCCTGCAACTTGGAGAGTCGTTAACCCAAGGACTGGAATAGGGAGAATTGTTAACCTCGGGACTGTAACGAGGAGAGTCGTTAACCTTGGGACTGTAATGGGGAGAGTTGTTAACCCCAGAACCCTGCAACCGGGGAGAGCTGTTAATCTCAGGACTGCAACGGGGAGAGTCGTTAAAGTAGAAATACAATATGCGCAGAGATTAAATCAATGCTTCAGGTCTCTGAGGTTTTGTTGGAACCATTTGGCGAATGGTTCAGACTAGAAAGGTTGATCATCACTCTCCCTGTCCACAGGTGCTGCCCAACCTGCTAAGTGATCTCCAAATTTTCGGGTTGTGTTTCAGAGAAACAGGTGGGTCAGCGTGCATTGAAGTGAGGGTGAGACAGAGGGCCTTTCTCTGGGAGAGTGACCATACTCTCACTGGTCACAGGTGAGAGCGAGCTACACTGTGTAATGGGAGCTGCGCTGTGTAATGGGAGCTGCGCTGTGTAATGGGAGCTGCGCTGTGTAATGGGAGCTGCGCTGTGTAATGGGAGCTGCGCTGTGTAATGGGAGCTGCGCTGTGTAATGGGAGCTACACTGTGTAATGGGAGCTGCGCTGTGTAATCTTTTTGAACTAAAAATAAATTTAATCAATTATTTACAACAATATGCACAATGCAAAATAACACAAACAAACCCACCACTGTAATACAAGTAAAACAAATATTCTCAAATACTGAACATTAAATAAATATTTCATCATCCTTATTAAGGATACATTCCCTCCCACGGTGTCCAGCGGTCCCAGAAATCCCCAGGGTCCCCCTTGGACATCACATATTCCCTCTCAAGTACCACCCAGACGCAGACGTAACCCCGGAAAAGGGGCAGGCAGGCAGCCGGCTCAAGCGGAGCCCTCTTCCCCTTGGCGCCGTGACTCGCGGATGGCCGGCTTGGCCAGGGCCTGGGGCAACCCAACCAGGACATATCATATCATATCATATATCTACAGCCGGAAACAGGCCTTTTCGGCCCTCCAAGTCCGTGCCGCCCAGTGATCCCCGTACATTAACACTATCCTACACCCACTAGGGACAATTTTTACATTTACCCAGCCAATTAACCTACATACCTGTACATCTTTGGAGTGTGGGAGGAAACCGAAGATCTCGGAGAAAACCCACGTAGGTCACGGGGAGAACGTACAAACTCCTTACAGTGCAGCACCCGTAGTCAGGATCGAACCCGAGTCTCCGGCGCTGCATTCGCTGTAAAGCAGCAACTCTACCGCTGCGCTACCGTGCCGCCCATAGACATCCTCAGCTCTACTCTCTCCCCTACACATAGGGCGTCCAAAGATGAGGATGGTGGATGTGAAGAGCAGCCAGAAGGCAAGGAGCAACCCCTTTAGATATTGGAAGAGGGGTTGCAACCTCACACACCCTATGTATACATAGAACGCAGACTCATCCAACCCGCAAAAGCAGCAGGTGGCTGGCGAGTCTATGAACCGGCATAGAAACAGGTTGCATGGGACTACTCGGTGTAGTACCCTCCACCCCAGGTCCGCGATGTAGAGGGGGAGAAACCCTGCATAGAGGGAACCCCACTGGCCAAAAGGCAACACCACCCGCCACTTTTGTGCCCGGGCAGTGGACACGGGCGAGGAAATATAGGGTGTGGAGGAAGAGCCCATACAGGTGATGCCTCCTTGCATCTCAGAGGGAGATGAAGGGTGTTGAGGAAAGGCGGCTCAGGTTGTGTGGGACCGGCTCCCGAGAAGGATTCCTGGGCCTTGGTGTAACAAGTACTTCCGGCTGAGTGGGGGTTAACTCAGCCGGAACTTCTCCACAAATTCGAGCCTCCCCGACATCTGGTGGGGTGGGACAAGGGCCGGCAAGTCTCCAGAGCTGCACTGTGTAATGGGAGCCGCACTGTGTAATGGGAGCCGCACTGTGTAATGGGAGCCGCACTCTGTAATGGGAGCCGCACTCTGTAATGGGAGCCGCACTCTGTAATGGGAGCCGCACTCTGTAATGGGAGCCGCACTCTGTAATGGGAGCCGCACTCTGTAATGGGAGCCGCACTCTGTAATGGGAGCCGCACTCTGTAATGGGAGCCGCACTCTGTAATGGGAGCCGCACTCTGTAATGGGAGCCGCACTCTGTAATGGGAGCCGCACTCTGTAATGGGAGCCGCACTCTGTAATGGGAGCCGCACTCTGTAATGGGAGCCGCACTCTGTAATGGGAGCCGCACTCTGTAATGGGAGCCGCACTCTGTAATGGGAGCCGCACTCTGTAATGGGAGCCGCACTCTGTAATGGGAGCCGCACTCTGTAATGGGAGCCGCACTCTGTAATGGGAGCCGCACTCTGTAATGGGAGCCGCACTCTGTAATGGGAGCCGCACTCCGTTTTATTTTACCCCCAAATAATTTGAACCAATTATTTACAAAAATGATATGTACAATACAAAAATACAAACAAATCCACCACTATTATACAAAGTAAAGCAAATATTCTTAAAACTGACTATTAAATGACCATTTCCCCATCCTTATTAAGGATGCATCCCACGGTGCCCAACAATCACGGAAATCCCCCAGGGCACCCATGGACAGCGCGGCGTCACTTGCTAAAACCACCTGGGCGCGAATGTAACCCCAGAAAAGGGGCAGGCAGCTGGCTCGGGCAGAGCCCTCTTCTGCCTGGTGCAATGACTCACCTGGTGGGGTGGGACAAGGGCTGGCCAGTCTCCCGACTGGGCCATTCTATACTGCATTCTATAATGGGAGCTGCATTCTGTAATGGGAGCTGCACTGTGTAATGGGAGCTGCATTCCTGCATTCTATAATGGGATCTGTAAAGGGAGCTGTACTGTGTAATGGGAGCAGCATTTTGTAATGGGAGCTTTACTCTGTAAGGGGAGCCGCGCTCTGTAATGGGAGCTGTACTCTGTAATGGGAGCCGCGCTCTGTAATGGCAGCCGCGCTCTGTAATGGGAGCTGCAGTGGCTCTGGCTCCCTGGGCACGCTCTGCACGACAGATAGAGAGGGAAAGGAAAAGGCTGGTAGCTGGAAGTGAATCCAGTTTAGTCAGGAAGACAGAACATTATCTACAGTTAGAGGAATCGTGTTGGAGTCCTGCAGGATCCAATCCGTCGCAACAGAAGATGAGGTGGGACTGGGGTCTGAAGAAAGATCTCGAACCAAAATGTCACCTATTCCTTTTCTCCAGAGATGCTGCCTGACCCGCTGAGTTACTCCAGCATTTTGTGTCCATCTTGGGGGACCTCGGGCCTGGTTGTAATAGTGCCGGAGATCACAGAGAGAGTGGGAGTGAGGTGGGGAATCAACGTGGCAGCAACTGGAAGCTCAGGGTCTCCCTGTGAACTGAGCAGTCGGTCTGCAGAGCAGTTACTCCCAACCTGTGTCCAGTGTCTCCGGTGTAGAGGAGACCCCGGGTGAGACACCCAACGCAGCCCCCTGGGTTGGAAGATGTGCAAGTGACTCACTGCTTCACCTACAGGACTGTGGTCCCTGGGTGGAGGGAGGGAAGAGGCAAAAGGTCAGGTGTTGCACCTCCTGTGGTTACACGGGGAAGAATCGTAGGACAGGTAGTGGTGGGTGAGGATGGAAGTGGGAGCAGGGCATCTGGGGAAGGATAGGAGAAGGATAGGAGGAGAGGGGAAGTTGTGTCCGGAGGTGGAATTTCGTTAGAACGGAAATTGTGAAGAACGATCCGTTGAATGCGGTGGCTGGTGGATGGAAGATGAGGACCAGGGAGAGTCTGTTCTTGCCCCATCCAGGGGGAGAAGGGGTGAAAGCTGGGGTGCAGTCTAAGAAGGGGGATCTCAATGGAAACATGTAAGTTGAAGGGAACGAGTTTCAAGATCATGGAACATGCAGTCTTGTTGCACTCTGACCCACCCATGGTCCCATCCCAGATCTGGTCAAGGGCCCGACACATGGAGCAATACTTCCTGTCCCAGGTCTGGTCCTGGGCCTGACGCAGGGAGCACTACTCCCTCTCCCAGGTCTGGTCGTGGGCCTGACACAAGGAGCAGTACTCCCATCCCAGGTCTGGTCCTGGACCTAAATCAATGTCTTGTCTTGAGAGTAGTCAGTATTACAGTCAATAGACAATAGACAATAGGTGCAGGAGTAGGCCATTCAGCCCTTCGAGCCAGCACCGCCATTCAATGGGAAGCTAGAGAAGAAATTGCAGGTACCCTGGTTGAGATTTACTAGTCATCATTAAATATTGGTGAGGTGCCAGAAGACTGGTGGGTCGCCTCTAATGTTGTGCCTCTATTAAAGAAGGGCAACAGGGAAAAGCCTGGGATTAAAGGACAATACGCCAAACATCTGCGGTTGGAGAGTATTCTGAGGAATAAGATATAAATGCATTTAGATGGACAAGGTTGATTAGGGATAGTCAGAAGATAGACACAAAAATGTGGAGCAACTCAGCGGGATAGGCAGTATCTCTGGAGAGAAGGAATGGATGACGTTTTGGGTTGAGACCCTTTTTCAGACTGGTTTAGGGATAGTCAGTGTGGATTTGTATGTTGGAGGTCGAGCGTTTTGATGATATGACCAAAAAGGTTGACGAGGGCAGAGCTGTAGATATTGTGAGATTATGTTACAGTTGTACAAGACGTTAGTGACACTGCAATTAAAGGATTGGTCACCCAATAGAATGTCATTAAACTGGAAAGAGTACAGAGAAGATTTACAAGGATGTTGCCAGGGCTCAAGTGCCTGAGCGATAGGGGCAGGTTAGAATGTTATTTCTTGGAGTGCAGGAGGGGTGATCTTTTCAGACCATGTGTATAAGATCATGAGGGAAATAGATAGGGACAGGTCTGGGGTTGCAGAGGTCTCGGGGCATGGTTGATTGACAGTTGTATGTAAAGAGGAGGAAAGAGTGAGGAAAGAGTCGACTCTGCGGCCGGTGGCGCGGGTTCCTGGTGACCAGGCGGGTCCCCGCGGGAACGTCGCGAAGGCTTGAGCCCCATACTCACCCGGCGCCGCTCGAATGCCCGCGGCCCGGCGCCGGTTCTCGACGACAACTGACGGCGCACAGGCCGGGGTAGCGACGCTACGTCAGAACGCCCCACGTAGCCCGTCACTGGCGCGAGCTCCACCGGCGTCTGGCTGAGCGTGCGTCAGCCTAGCCCCGCCCTCTGGATATCACGTGTCGATAATCATTCTGAACCCGCCCCCCGTGATGCCTCGCCCCTCCCTCTTGACGTCACTGGCCACGCCCTCAGCGGTCTGAACTGTCACTCAGCCTGACCCCACCCACTCCCTGTGACATCACCGCCTGCCCACTCTAACTCCGCCGACTCCAACTTTGCATCAATCAATGGGGAATGATAATACGATTGTGGATCTGTTCATTAGTATTTGTAACGGCAAATGGAAACTGCAACCGAAGCCAACGTGTTGAATGTGCGCCTTTCCTTTGCAGACGGCGATCAAACGCTCGCTCGAGGTGATGCCCACAGTCGCCTCCTCCTCGTCGGCAGCGTCTCCCAAACAATAGGCGCGATGACGTCAGCCCCGCGCGTGCTGCGTCGCTGACGCCAACGCCGGTGGGGAAAATCTAAGATGGCAGCGGCGGCGGCAATGGGTTTCTCGCGGAGGTAAATGGTTTGCTGAAGGTCGGGGGGTGAACGCGAGGGGCGGGATGGCTCCCAGTTGGATCATGAGTGGCGAGGCTGGAGCAGATGGACAGGACGGTCAGTTGGGACTGAATCCGGGGAGGGGTTACCGCGAGGTCAGAGGGGCTCACGACAACATCCAATGACTAAACGCACAGCCGGTTAACGTTCAGTGAGTTATCCCCAATGAAAGTAAATACTCAGCCAATAACCAACCAATAAACCCAATGCCGGCCAATAACTAATGAATAAACCCAAGCTGGTCAATAAACATGCGATAAACCCATGAATCAGCCAATGACCAAACAGTAAACAAAATGATGGCAATCAGTAAACCCACCGGAGATCAGTCAGTTTGTCAATCATTCCTTTGCCACAGTATAGAAAGCCTCTGGTCCCATTGCTGGATTTGTTCCCTGAATTTGTTCTACCCCACTGATCCCGTTTCTCCCTCTAGACAACATCGCATCATAACTGAAGAAGGGTCTCAACCCGAAACGTCACCCATTCCTTTTCTCCAGAGATGCCTGTCCCGCTGAGTTACTCCAGCATTTTGTGTCTACCTTTGATTTAAAGCAGCATCTGCAGTTCTTTCCTTCACATCATAACTTTTCTGCATAAAATAAAAGCTCTTCCTCAGTGACACCCACTTATGCCTCAGATTTTAAATTAATGTCACAGGCTCATCACCCACCCCCCACAACCGACAGTACAAGAAGTAGACCGTACTGTCTGTTGTTGAGTTAGGTTTTGGGTTTTGCTGATTGGTTCAAGAACCAGATAGTTACAGGAAAGAAGCTAGTCCTGAACCTGCTGGTGTGGGAATTCAGTAGTGCTGCTAATGGGAGCAATAAGAAGAGGGCATGGCACAGAGGGTGGGGATCCTTGATGATAGATGCCACCTTCTTCAGGCAACGCCTCATGCAGATGATTTCAATGGAGGGTAGGGCTGTGCCTGTGATGGACCCGGCTGGGTCTACCATTCTGCAGCCTCTTGCAGCCATACTAGGCCATGATGCAACCAGTCAGGATACTTTCTGTAATACATCTATAACATTTTGTTGGAGACTACTGAATTTCCATAAACTTCTGAGAAGTTATGCCTTTTTTGTCATGATATCAATGTTCTGGGCTCAGGACAGTGCATCCAAGGTGTTAATGCCCAGCAATTTGAAACTGCTAACTCTCTCCACACCCAAACCACGAATGGAAACTGGCGAGTGGTCTCCCGACACCTCCTTTCGGAACAAAAGTTCCTAGGTTTGGTTGACGGTGAGCGAGAGGTTATTGTTGCAGCCCCACTCAACCAGGTGTTCTATCTCTCTCCTGTATGCTGACTTATACCCACCCATGGTTTGGCCAACCACAGTCGTGTCGCAGGAGAATCAGGAAACTGCAGATGCTAGAATATTGAGGGGAAAAAACCAGAGCTGGACAAACTCAGCAGGTTAGGCAGCATCTGTGGAGGGAATGGACAGATGTTTCGGATTGATAACTTCCCTCAGGCTCAGTGGTGTTGTCAGTGAATTAGATGGCTTTGGAGCTCTGTTTAGCCACATGGACATGAGAGTCAAGAAAGTAGAGGGCTAAACACGCAGCTTGAGGGGCACCTGTGTTGATGGTCAGTGGGGAGGAGATGTTATTACCGTTGAGATCTGCTGATGAGAAAACAGAGGATCCAGTTACAAAGGGTAGTACAGAGGTCCAGGTCTTGGAGCTTGGTGATGATAGAGGGGATGCTTGATGCCGAGCTATAGTCGATGAACAACAACTTGATGTATGGCCTGAGATGAGTGGAGGCCCATTGCGAAAGTTGTTAACTTGTGGCGATAGATACATTGAAGTGGATCTAATTCATTTCTGAGGCTGAAGTTGACTTGCGCCATAATCAACCTCTCAAAGCACTTGATCACGGTGGATGTAAGTGCTACTGGCCAATCGTCAATTAGCCAGGTCACTGTGCACTTGTTGAGGGTATGATAGTTGCCCTTGAAGCTGGTGGAACCTCAGAGTGCAGAAATGCTAGGTTGAAGATGTGCTTCAATACTCCAGCCATTTGAAGATGTACTTGAATACTCCACACAGGCCATCAGCACTCGGGCAGGTACTCCGCCTGGCCGCACACTTCTCCTAGATACATCCTTTCGAAGGATGCTCTGGCATCAAAGACTGAGACCACAGGGCAGTCAGGGCTAGAGAAGCTCCTGTAGGTGTGTCAGTGTTCTCCCTTTCAAAGCGTGTATTGAAGCTATTGAGCGCAGCTGAAAATGATGTGCTGTTGCCACTTATGCTACTCGCCTTGTAGGAGATGATAAGTTCATGTCATAGGAGCAGAATTAGGCCATTCGGTCCATCGAGTCTATGCCATTCAGTCACGGCTGATCTATCTTTCCCTCTCAACCCCATTCTCCTGCCCATACCATTGACACCCTTACCAATTAAAAATCTGCCGATCTCTGCCTTAAAAATACCTAATGTCTTGACCTCCACAGCTGCCTGTGGCAATGAATTTCACAGATTCACCACCCACTGACTAAAGAAATTCCTCCTCATCTCCTTTCTAAAGGTACATCTTTTGATTCTGAGGCTGTGACCTCTGGTCCTACACTCTCCCACTAATTGAAACATCCTCTCCACAGCCTCTCTTATCCAGGCATTTCAATGTTTCAATGAGGTCCCCCCTCATGCTTCTAAACTTCGACAAGTACAGGCCCAGTGACATCAAACACTCATCCTATGTTAACCCAATCAACCCCGGCATCAAACTCGTAAACCTCCCCTGGACCCTCTCTAACGCCAGCACATCCTTCCGCCAAGATGGGGCCCAAGCCCTGCTAATGGCATGCAAGTTCTGCCACAGCTGTCGAGCATCCACCTGTGACTCCAGCTTAGCTTGGAATTGCCACACTTGGTGGTCTTCAGGAAATCACATCTAAACCTCTGGATCGTCTGTCTTAAACGCCATAGATCTAGGCGTCAACACATCATGGGTCGCCTGGTTCATCCAGGGCTTCTGGTTGGCGAAGACTCGGAATGGTTTTGTAGGTACATACATGTCCACACTTTGCTTTATGAAGTCAGTGACAAGTGTAGCATATTCAGGTCCACTGATGAATCCTTGAACATGACCCAATCCACTGATCCACGCCATTCCACGCCATTGCCCTGGGGGTGACCCCGTGCTGACCTGCTGTGTTCTGGGTATGGGGGATCCCACACCTCTCCACACCCAGCAGTCCTGTAAGCGCGTTCCTCTGTCTCCTTTGACCAGCTCTTTGAAGTCCTCTTGCTCTTCATTCCCTGTCTTTAGGCAGGAAGCAGAAGCATAGCCGGGTGGTGCGATTTTCCAAATGCAGGTGTGGAATGGAGTGGTAGGCATTCCTGGTGATGGTTTAGCAGCGGTTGAGTGTTGGGTCTTCCAGTGTTGAAAGCAATGCGTTGATGGTAGTTAGGCAGAAACATCTTCTAGTTGGCTTGGTTGGAAGTCCCCAGCGATGATGAGGATAAGCGTTGGTCCACACAGTGTCGTGCTTGTTGATCGCAGCAGTCAGTTCCCCAGGTGCGGGCTTGACGTCTGCCTGAGGCAGGATGGACACGGCATTCAGGATGATGCGGCAAACTCCCTCAGACGATAGAATGGTCCGCACTTACCTGCAGATGTTCCAGGTCAGGGGAACAGGAATGGAACAAGACTGTCGTATGAGCATCACAATGAGTGTATTGTCAACCAGATGCCACCCTTCACTCCATGCGGTGAATGGAAGACCTCCTTGGGTTGGAGCGCCGTATCTGGGGCGTTGGACGTGAGCCATGTCTCTCTGAAACAGATTGAGCAACAGTTCCTTATGTCCCTCTGATACAGCAGGCTTGCTTCTAGGTTTGGTTTAGTTTAGTTTAGAGATACATTGCGGAAACAGGCCATTCGGCCACTGAGTCCACGCCAACCAGTACACTAGCACTATCCTACACGCACTAGGGTGATGCACTAGGGACAGTTTACAATTTTAACAGCCAATTAGCCTACAAACCTCCATCTTTGGGAGAAACTGGAGCTCTCGGAGAAAACCCAGGCAGGTCACAAGGAGAACGTACAAACTCCGTACAGACAGCATCCGTAGTCAGGATTTTACCCGGGTGTCTGGCGCTATAAAGCTGCAACTCTACCGCTGCGCCACCATGCCGCCCCAAAGGTCTTCTACCTTATTCTTCAGTGACTACATTAGCCAGTATGATTCTGGGGTTGATGTGACTACTCCAGATGAGGTCCCTTGTACTCACACTGCTCCACTCTTACCCCCCTCCCTCTGTATTAAAGGCCATCGCACCCCCTTGCCCTCATGGGTGACCCCGTGCAGACCTGCTGTGTTCCGGGTAAGGGGGGATCCCACATCTCTCCACACCCAGCGTCCTGCCCCCTCTCTCCGTTTACACAACGCCTTGCATCTCCACTAAATTGAAAAACCTAGCATTTCCCCCAACAAATAACACGCAGTCGCTTCATATCCGTAACATTACCTTTTTCCTGCAGTTGATCAGCATTTTGATGGGAAAGAAAAGAATTTCACTCATCACCCTCTAAACAATCATTGATACTGTGAGTAATTTAAATAATTGCAGTCACAATTGCTCAATTTGACTATATCTCCAATGATGTTAATCAAGCTACCAAACACAGGCCCTCAGTAACCTCTCTCCCCTAATGCCCTGTACTGACTGTATTTTCACTGACGTTAATCCAGCCCCATAACCCTGTCCCTCAGTAACCCTCGCTTCGCGCCCTGTGTCACTGACTGTATATCCACTGATCTTAATCCAGTTCCCTTACACTGTCCCTGTTCCAATAGACAATAGACAATAGACAATAGAGGTGCAGGAGTAGGCCATTCGGCCCTTCGAGCCAGCACCGCCATTCAATGTGATCATGGCTGATCATTCTCAATCAGTACCCCGTTCCTGCTTTCTCCCCATATCCCCTGACTCCGCTATCCTTAAGAGCTCTATCTAGCTCTCTCTTGAATGTATTCAGAGAATTTCACTCATCACCCTCTAAACACCCTCCGCAAGGAAGGCTGCTCTGGAGGGTGGATCGCATGTGATACGAAGAGCTAGCTGACTGGATAGAGAATTGGCTTCATGGAAGGAAGCAGAGGATGATGGTGGAAGGTTGTTTTACAGACTGTCACTAGTGGTGTGCCTCAGGGTTCAGTGCTGGGCCCATTGCTGTTTGTGGCTTATATTAATGATTTGGATGAGAATGTAGAAGGCATGATTAGTAAGCTTGCAGATGAAGCTAAAGTAGGTGGTATCATAGATAGTGAAGATAGTTCTCAAACATTACAGCAGGATCTTGATCAGTTAAGCAAGTACGCTGAGGAATGGTTAAGTGCTATTGCATTTTGGAGGGTCAAACCAGGTCAGGAAGGTCACAGTAAATAGCCCCAGGGGAGTGCTGTAGGGTAGCGGGCTCTAGGAGTATAGGTACACCGTTCCCTGAATGTGGCCTCACAAATAGATAGGTTGATCAAAAAAGCTTTCAGTACATTGGCCTTCATCAATCAAGGTATTGTATAGAAGTCGGGATAGATACAAAATGCTGGAGTAACTCAGCGGGTCAGGCAGCATCTCTGGAGAAAAGAAATAGGTGAGGTTTTAGGTCGAAACCCTTCTTCAGTTTCCACCCGAAACGTCATCTATTTCTTTTCTCCAGCGATGCTACCTGACCCGCTGAGATACTCAAGCATTTTGTGTCTATCCTCGGTGTAAACAAGCATCTGCCGTTCCTTATGTGAAATTTGTACAAGATGTTGGTGAGAACGCATTTGGAATTGTGTTCATTTTTGGTCACCCCGCTGTAGGAAGGATGTTGTTAAGATGGAAAGAGTGCAGAGATTTACGAGGATGTTGCCAGGACTTGAGGGCCTAAGTTATAAGGAGAGGTTGGACAGGCTAGGACTTTATTCCTTGAAGCACAGGAGGCTGAGAGGTGATCGTATAGAGGTGTATACGATCATGAGAATAGATAGGGTGAATACACAGAGTTTTCCCCAGAGTAGGGGAATCAAGAACCAGAGGACATGGTTTAAGGTGAGAGGGGAAAGATTTAGTAGCAACCTGAGGGGCATCTTTTTCACACAGAGACTGATGGGTATATGGAACAAGCTGCCAGAGAATGTAGTGGAGGCAGGCAGGTACAATCACAACATTTAAAAGATATTTGGATAGGAAAGATTTAGAGGGATATGGGCTAAAGGTAGGACTAATACAGATGGGACATCTTGGTTGGCATGAGCAAGTTGGGCCAAAGGGCCTGTTTCCGTGCTGCATGACTCTAGCACTCAGTAATCTCCTGACCCTAGAACCGTGTGTCACTGACTCTCTCCCCAGTGTCACTATTTCTATCGGTTAATCCAGCTCCCTCAGTTATCCCTCCACCCTTGCCTTGTGACACTGACTGTATCGCCACTGATGTTAATCCAGCTCCTTCATCCTGTCCCTCAGTAATTCCTCTCACCCAGCATGTGTATCCTTGTATTCTTCCTGATGTTAATGCAGTTTCCTCACACTGTCCGTCCAGTAATCTCTCGACCCAAGAATCTTGTGTCGCTGACTGTATCGTCCCTCATGTTAATTCAGTTCCCCCACTGTCTCATTATCTCTTTTTAGACCTTCGACATACAGCGCGGAACAAGCCCTTCAGCCCATCAAGTTCGTGCTGACCAGCGATCACCCCGATACCTCTTGCAGTCCTGCCATTGGTCTTCACTTCTTCCCCAGCTTTCCTGTCACTGACTATTCCCCACCAATATACACACACCCTCAGTAATTCATCCCCGCTGGTCTGTGACACTGACTGTATCTCCACAGGTGTGATCCCAATCTCTTCGTAATGTCCCTCAGTCACGCCCCACTCCCAGTTCCATGTGACACTGACTCTATCCCGTTAATGTTAATCCATTTCCCCTCATACTGTCCTACAGTAACCCTCTCCCCAAGCGCACTCTGTCACTGACTGTATCTCCACTGACCTTAATCCAGTTCTCTCACCCCGTCGCTCTGTGACTCCCCTCTTCCCCTCACTGTTATTCATCACCTCCTTTGCTTCCCTCCGCAGGTCTGTTGCTTCCTTCAGCCTCACCGTGATGAGAGATGCCTCAGCCCTCTTCCCTCCGCACCCCTTACCCAGCCCCCCTCGGCTCCGCTCCCCAGACCCCCAAGCCCAGCCGTCGGCCGCTGCTGGCCTCGGCCGGTATGGAACGCGGGGGGCCACGACCGGTGGGGACCAGCCACCCCTCGCCGGGCGGGCGGCTGGCCGCCATGCCCGCAGCCAAGCCTCGGCCTCTGCCACCGGGCCCGGGGCCCCTGGACGAGCGGGGCAGGAAGCTGGAGGGCAAAGCCCGGGGGCAGCCCCACACGGCCCAGCCCTCCACCAGACGCGGCCCCCTGCGTGCTGACCACTCGCTGGGGCTGAGGCTCTCTCAGCCTCCCGCTGCCCCCACCCCATCCTCCTCCTCCTCCTCCTCGTCTTCCTCCTCCTCTCGCCCCTCCTCGCCCACCGCCTCGCCGTCGGCCCAGCGGAAGTCAGGCCGTGGCCGGGGGTCCCGGGCAGTCCCCTTGAACCGCTGCTCTCAGCTGCGGGACCCTCGGGAGGTGCAGGAGTGCCTGCAGAAGCTGCCCAGCACGGAGTCGCGGCGCTCGCCCTCGCTGGGGCGGCTGGAGGCCCGGGACCGGCCCCCCGTCCTCCGTCGCAGCTCCTCGCTGCGGGGACTGCCCCCCGAGTCTGATGCCAGGCCACTTGGTGTGGGAGGGGCGGGGGTGACGCTTCGCTCCGGCCAGCTGGACACCTTGCCCGGGACCTCCTGGAACACGAGCGGCCCCCGACCAACAGCCCGCAGCGGGCACCGCCTCGCCCCGGAGCAGCAGCGCATGTCCAAGGTGAGCCTCGTGCAGCCCCACCACCAACCTTCACTTCAACCCCAGTGCACACCCACTCTCCCTCCTCGAGTCCTGGAGTCCAGGAGCTACACAGCACAGGAACAGGCCCTTCAGTCCAACCTGCCCGTGCCAACCACGGTGCCTACCGGAGCCTTTCCCATTTGACAAATATCTCTCTAAACGTCTCCAATCCATGTACTGTCCAAATGTCTTTTAAATGTTGTCATTGTACTCAATCCCATCACTCGCTCTGGCAGCTCATTTCATATACCCACAACCCTCTTTGAAAGAGGTGCCCTTCCGGTCACCGCTAAATTAATTTTTAAACCTATCAGCTTCCAATGTTCCAGGGAAAATGGCGCCAATTTATCCAGCCTCTCCTGATAACTCAAGCCCTCCAGTCTCGGTAACATTCTTGTGAATCTTTTCTGCATCATTTCCAGCATAATGATATTTGTCCTAGAGCAAGCCGACCAGAATTCGTGTGGTCTCATCAATGACTTGTACAGCTGTATCATGACATTGTACTCGATACCCTGACTGATGAAGGCAAGCATTCCATGTGTCTTCTTCAGCATCCTGTCTACTAGTGTCTCCACTTTCAGTGAAATATATATCTGTACTTCTCAGTCTCTCTGTTCACCACCCTAAGCACACCCTCCCTCCACCACCAGTGCCCAGTGGCTGCAGAGTGCACCATCTACAAAATGCACTGCGGTTCCTCACCCAGGCTACTCCGACAGGACCTCCCAACCCTGCCATATCTCCCATCGAGAAGGAAAGAGCAGTGGGGGAGCACCACCACCTCCAGGTTCCCCTCCAGATCTCACCTCACCTGGACTAGGAAATATATCACCGCTCCTCCATGGTCACTGCGTCTAAGTGCTGGCACTGCCTCCCCGACAGCACCGTGGGAGCACCTTGGGTCGAGCAGGCAGCTGGCTGCATCTTCTCTGGAGCAATGAGGGACGGGCAAGAAATGCTCTGGCTGCTGAGGCCCAAGTCTTGAGACAAAAGTAATGTTATTGAGCAGACTGGAATGTACTGATTTGTAAATAAGCTGCACGTCTCAGTTTGCCCTTTATTCTGCTTTATTTTTCCAGAGGGACGTCATCTTGCCCATTGGCAATGGTCAAATTGGGCTAAGGAATCTTGGAAATACGGTGAGGTTAAATGGGGTGGCTGTGTGCAAATGGAGAATTGGGGACTGTATGTAAATGGGAAATTGGGGGCTGTGTGTAAATGGGGAATTGGAGACTAAATGGAGAGAACAGGGGGAATGGGACATGTGTAAATCATACAATCATAAGACACATAGTTACGCCATTTTGACCATCGAGTCTATTCCGCCATTCAATCATGGCTAATCAATTTTTCCCTCTCATTCCCATTCTCCTACCTTCTCACCTGACCTTTGACGCCCTTACTAATCAAGAACCTATCAATCTCCGCTTTAAAAATTGGAATGTAATGGATTCCACAGATTCACCCGCCTCTGGCTAAAGTAATTCCTCCTCATCTCCATTCTGAAGGTACCATCTTTTATTGTGAGGCTCTTCCCTCTGCACCTCGTCTCTCCCACGACTGAAAACATCCTCTCCACGTCCATCCTTCATTATTCAGTGTTTCCATGAGATCCTCCTCATCCTTCTAAACTCCAGTGAGTACAGACCTGAGCTATCCAACATTCCTCATATTCCACACACGTTAATCCAATCACCGCAGAGATCATTCTCATAAACCTCCTCTGGACTCTCTCCAATGCCAGCACATCCTTCCTCAGATATGGGGCCCAAAACTACTCGCAATATTTCAAATGTAGTCTGATCAGCACCTTATAAAACCTCAGCATAATATCCCTGCTTTTATATCCTAGTCCTCTTGAAATGAATACTGACCTTTACGTAAACTTGCACCATCACTCCCAAGTCCCTTTGCACCTCCGATTTCTGATTACTCTCCCCAAATAAAAAGTTGTCTATGCCTTTATTCCTTCCACCAAAGTGCATTTGCCACTTCTTTGCCCCCTCTCCCAACTTGTCCTATTCTTTCTACAGACTCCCAGCTTCCATCTGCCCCTCCATCTATCGTCATAACATCCACAAACTTAGCCACAAAACCATCAATTCCACCGGTGTCAGATCATAACAAGCCTCCAGTCACCGGCAAAACAAATTAAAACTCTAATTAAAACTCTAATTAAAATGGCAAAAAAAACTCTGAACTAAACTAAACTAATCTAGTCCCCAGCAGCCAACCAGAAAAGGTATCCTTTATTCCCACACTTTGCATTCTGTCATTCAGCCAATCTTCTAACCGTGCCAGTGCCTTGCATCTAATACCATGGGCTCTCATCTGGTTTGGCAGGCTCACGTATGGCATCTTATTGAAGGCCTGTTTGAAATTCAAGTAAACAACATCCACTGAAGCTCCTTTGTCTATCCTGCTTGTTACCTCCTCAAAGAATTCCAACAGATTTGTCAGACTGGATCTCCCCTGAACAAAACCATGCCTACTTTGGCCTATTTTTCCAAGTACCCCGATAGGCAAGAGGGTGAGGTATGAAGGTGAGGTAGAGTGGCGCAGTGGTAGAGTTGCTGCCTTACAGCACCAGAGACCCGGGTTCAATACTGACTATACTTAAGGATAGCGGAGTCAGGGGGTATGGGGAGAAGGCAGGAACGGGGTACTGATTGAGAATAATCAGCCATGATCACATTGAATGGTGGTGCTGGCTCAAAGGGCCGAATGGCCTACTCCTGCACCTATTGTCTATTGACTAAGGATGCTGTCTGTATGATGTTTGTACGTTCTCCCCCTGACTGCGTGGGTTTTCTCCGGGAGCTCCGGTTTCCTCCCACACTCCAAAGACATACAGGTTTGTAGCCTAATTGGCTTCAGTAAAAATTGTAAATTATCCCTCGTGTGTGTAGGATAGTGTTAGTGTATGGGGACGCTGGTCGGCGCGGATTCAGTGGTCTGAAGAGCCTGTTTCCCACGCTGTATCTCTCAACTAAACTAATGAAGATGCCATTTTTCATTGGAGTGTGGAGCAATGAGAGGTGAACGGGTTTCTGAGGTAGACTGACAGGGTGGGCGCTGAGAGGAGGTCTCCCCTTGTGGGAGTCTCGGGTAAGTTGTGGGTTAAGGGGTTGTCTGCGTTAGACCAAGGAAAGGAGGGGTTTCTTCTCCGAGATGTGGATTATCCCGCAGAGAGCAGTGGAGGAAGCTTGATTGAGTGGACTGGGTTGGCAGACATTCAAATACAAGGGTTGTGGAGAGGGAGGGGAACAGTGGTGGGGGCCAAGATTGAGGAGCTGTTGAATGGCAGAGCATGCCGAAGGAGCTGAATAGCTGACTGCTGTTCTGGTGTTTCTATTGATTGTGGGCCTTCGGGCAATGCCTGGGGTGCTCTGGTGGAACCCGTGGAGAGAATTAAGGTTTCAGGTCGATGGTCTTTCCTGGGACCCAGGAAAGGTTTGAAATTTCAGCGAGGTGGGAGGGGAGAGGGGGCAAGAGTCTGGTGGAGGGGTAAGTCTAGGGGAGTGTGGTTGTGGTCTGGCCGGGCGGGGGTGTGGAAAGATGGTTAATCCCAGTCGATGTATCTGGAGAAGGGATAAATAGAGGGAAGTGAATGCGGAGAGGGAAAGAGACATTGCATGAACTGTGAAACGTAGAGCACAGCATTTACTGAAAATGTGAAGCCCTCGAGATGGTGGGGAATAGTGTTTGTGGAGAGAGTAAATTGAGTTACGTCGTAGGGTGATGACCCTGCATCAGAGCTGGCTGTCTCTAGCACAAACTGGAATTGCTGATTATCTGAAGTAGTTGAGGTCGATATCCAGCCATGGGATTAAAGTGTCCAGTCACAAGATGAGGTGATGTTCCTGGAGCACGCGGTGGGACACTGCAGGTGAGAAGAGGGGATTAGACAGGGAATAAAACTAGGGTTGGGGAATGCTGGAGATTCTCGACGGATCAGGCTGTATCTGTGGAGAGAGAAACGGCATTAACAATACTGGCGGATGGTTCTACATTGAAAGGGAATTATTGAGAGAGAGAGGAGTGGGAGAGAGAGGAGAAAGGATTTGACGGGGGGGGGGGGGGGGGGGGGGGGGGATTGGTTGTTCCCTGCAAACACTTACACCTCATGTACTGCAATGAGGTAAGAGGCAGTGTACACCCACTCCTAGTGGGGCAGTCAGGGGAGTGGATAACAATCAGCAGCCTAACCAGTACCGGCCAAGACCCAGGCTGGTGACAGAGGCGGGTGTATTCAAACTCCAGCTTACTGAACTAACACCTAGCCCTCGTTCCACAGTGTTTCATGAACGCTATTCTCCAGTGTCTGAGCAACACCAGGGACCTGCAGGAGTACTGCTTCCGGAAAGAATATCTGCTGGATGTGAATGGATCGGGAAAGAAACACTACGAGCTGATGGATGGTAGGGGTTGTGCATGGGGGAGTGTACCATATAGGCAAGGTACCCATATACAGAACAGGGAATAGAGCCATGGTGTATAGTACAGCCAATACAGCACCGTGTATAAAACAGGGAGCTCAGCAACAGTGTGCAGGACAGGCAATACAGTCACGATGTACAGAATAAGTGCATTGCATAGACCAGGCAGTACAGTCACAGTATTTTGAACAGGTAATACGGTTACGCTGCATGGAACAGTCAATTTATTCATGGTGTATACAACAGGCAGCACAGTCATGGTGTATGAAACAGGCACGTCGCATAAAACAAGCAATACAGCTACAGCGTGTAGAACAGGGAGCACAGCTACAATGTATAACACACGGAGTAGAACAGATAAAGCCATCATGTATAGAACAACCAACTATGTGTGGAACAGGGAATACGGCCACGATGCGTTGAATAAGGCACCATAGCTGCAGTGTATGGAACAGGCAATATGCCCGTGATGTATAGAATAGGGAATACAGCTACTGTGTACAGAACAGGAAACGCAGGCAAAGAGTAGAAAACAGGCAATGCAGTCACGGTGTATAAAACATACCACCACAATGTATCGGACAAGGAAATACAGCCGCAGTGTGTAGAACAAGAACCAGTTTATAGAATAGGCAATAATGCTTAGATGTACAGAACTGGCAATACAGTCACGGTGTATAAAACAGGCAATATAGCCACGATATACAAAATAAGGATCACAGCCATTGTGTAAAGAGTAGCCTCATTTTTTAGAACAGGGCAAATGAATCTCTATGTATGGAAAACCGAAAAAGGCCACAGTGTACGGAACAGGCAGTACAGTGACAGTGTATAAAACCGGTAATATACCCATTGTGTCTAGAACAGGCATTGGAGTCACTGTGTATAGTACACTGAATACAGCCATGGTGTACGGAACAGGGAATATAGCACTGTGTGTAGAACAGCGGGCATCGCCACAGTGTACAGAAAAGGGAATACAGTTGCAGTGTATAGAACCAGCGATGCAGATGAACAAATGAATGAATAAGTTTATTGGCCAAGTATGTGCATATACAAGGAATGTGCCTTGGTGCTCTGCTCACAAATGACAACACGAATATACAGTTAAACCCATCAAAACAATAAGGATAGAACATTATGTTCTAAGCATGTGGGTGAAAATAAACCAGAGCAAAAAAAGAGACTACAGACTTTGGTTATTGAGTAGAACTACCACTCGTGGAAAAAAAGCTGTTTTTATGTCTGGCTGTGGCTGATTTGACAGTCCGGAGTCGCCTTCCAGAGGGAAGTGCTTCAAAGAGTTTGTGGCCAGGGTGAGAGGGGTCAGAGATGATCTTGCCCACTCGTTTCCTGGCCCTTGCAGTGTACAGTTCATCAATGGGGGGAAGGTTGCAGCCAACAACCTTCTCAGCTGTGCGAACGATCCGTTGCAGCCTCCGGATGTCATGCTTGGTGGCTGAGCCAAACCAGACCATGATAGAGAAGGTGAGGACGGACTCAATGATAGCAGTATAGAATTGGACCATCATTGCCTGTGGCAGATTGTGTTTCTTCAGCTGCTGCAGGATGTACATCCTCTGTTGGGCCTTTTTGACTGTGGAGTCGATGGTGGCCCCCCATTTAAGGTCCCTGGAGATGATGTTTCAAAGGAACTTAAATAACTCCACAGAAGTGACTGTGGTGTTGTTGATGGTGAGTGGGGGGAGGGGAGGGGGAGCTCTTCGAAAGTCTACAATTAGTTCCACTGTCTTGAGAGCATTGAGCTCCTGGTTGTCGCGATGGCACCAGGAAGCCAGCTGTGTCACTTCCCATCTGTAGGCAGATTCCTCCCCATCCTGGATCAGTCCAATCAGGATAGTGTCATCCGCAAACTTGAGGAGCTTGACAGAGGAGTCTTTGGAGGTGCAGTAGTTGGTGTAGAGAGAGTAAAGGAGAGGGGAGAGTACGCAGTCTTGCGGTGCTCCTATGCTGAGGGTCTGCAGGTCCGAGATGTGCTTTCCCAGCCTCACATGCTGCTTCCTGTCTGCCAGGAAGTTGATGATCCACTGACAGAGGGGTTCAGGCACAGTAGACTGGGAGAGTTTGTAGTGTAGTAGCTCTGGCACAATGGTGTTAAAAGCAGAGCTAAAGTCCACAAACAGAATCCTGGCAGTGGTCCCCTTGTGGTCTAGGTGCTGGAGGATGAAGTGCAGGCCTAGGTTGACTGTGTCATCCACCGATCTATTGGCCCTGTGTGCAAACTGCAGGGGGTTTGTGATGTTTTTCAGCTGGGCCAGCACGTCTTTCAAAGGTCTTCATGACTCCAGAGGTCATTGCGACAGGCAATGTCATTAAGACCAGTGATCTTTGTCTTTTTGGGTACAGGGACAATAGTGGAAACTTTGAAGCAGGCAGGGACAGTGCAGGTTTGCAGGGACTAGTTGAAAATGTCTGTAGATTGGTGCCAGTTGTTCGGCACAGAGCTTGAAGGTGGAGGGGGAAACATTGTCCGGTCCTGGAGATTTCCGGCTTTTCTGTTTCCGAATAGCCTCTCCACCTCCGCAACTTCTATTGTTAAACTGAAGTCAGTCTATGAGGATGTGCAAATTGGTGATTGCAGAGAGGTGGGTGGGGGGGGGGGGGGGAGGGGATCCCAGGATTGTGTTTCTCTTTCTCGAACCTGCAGTAAAACTCGTTCACGTCGTTGGTCAGCTGACGATTGTCCAAGGAGCCCTGCTCCTCTTGTAGCTGGTGATTTCTTGCAAGTTCTCATTAGCTGAGAACTTGCTCCTCAACCTCTCAGAGTTCCTTTCCTTGGCAGCTCTGATTCCTCAATTCAGCTTGTACAGGTTGTATAGAACAGGCAATACTGTCATCATGTTTCGAACAGGGATTCGGGATCAGTTCCTGTGGATTGGAGGGTAGTTAATGTTATCCCACTTTTTAAGAAAGGTGGGAGAGTTGTAAATTTGTGGAATTCACTGCCTCAGAAGGCAGTGGAGGCCAATTCTCTGAATGCATTCAAGAGAGAGCTAGATAGAGCTCTTAAGGATAGCGGAGTCAGGAGGTATGGGGAGAAGGCAGAAACGGGGTACTGATTGAGAATGATCAGCCATGATCACACTGAATGGTGGTGCTGGCTCGAAGGGCCGAATGGCCTACTCCTGCACCTATTGTCTATTGTCTAATACAGTCACAGTGTATCAGCCCATATCTACCTCATGGGGAACTGCAACCCACGTGTATATTATAGAGAATACCATCCCTGTGTATATTACTGGAAACAGGACCCCCTCGTTATGGAGGGAGAATAATAGTTCTGGTATATATTGGTGTTTGCATATGTCTAAATTAGGCTAATGTGTGTTTATTCTCTTCCCTCTCCTTACCAAAAATGTCTTGTTTTTCTCTTATTCTCTGACTTTCTTTTCTTTTTGAAACTTCTCTCTGCCTCTGCCTTTCTCCGTCTCTCCCCTCTCCATCCCCCACAGCCTTTGCTGACCTGGTGATTGCTCTGTGGGATCCCACCAGCTCTGGTTCTGTCTCCCCACTCCGCTTTCTTCAGATGTTCCAGAGGTTTGTTCCACACTTCATGGGGTACAGGTGAGCAATTGACAATCCCACCCCACCCACCCCCGGTAAACCCTCCCCCCTCACCCACTTCAAACCGAGCCTATCTCCAGCCTGGGCCCTCACCCATCTCCCAGGACGTTGGCAAATGGTGATGAGGCCAGCATTTATTGGCCATTCCTGGTTCCTTGGAGAAGGTGGTGGTGAACTGCATTCCCTACCTACTGCACACCTGGTGAAGGTGCTCGCACAGTGCTGTTGGGGAGAGGATTCCATTAGCCCTGGAACCCCTTCCTCAACAGAGAGGTTCCAGGTAACGAAGGGGGTAGCTAAACTTTTGAGATGATCTCTAGGTTCACCTTTTGAGATGAGCCCAACATGTGGACACCCCCCCCCCCCCATTAAGGAGGGCTGCAGTGTGCACTGTGCTCCAGATGAGGTCTCACCAACACCCTGTCCCTTGCACTGACACTGCCCCACTCTTACCCCCCTCCCTCTGTAATAAAGACCATCGCACCCTCTGCCCTAGGGGTGACTCACTGTCCCCGTGCTGTCCTCCTGTGTTCCGCGTACAGGGGACACCACATCCCCCCATACCCAGCGCTCTGCCCCCTCTCACTGGTGAAGCAACATTCTGTTTTTCCTTACCTAACAGTATGGCGTATCAGATAAATTGCTAGATTAACAATCCAGGGACCTGAGTTCAAATTCACACAGGGCATCTGTAAAGTTAAATGCAGTTAACAGTCCAAACTTTAAAAACCCAAACCTGCTCAAATGATGCAGGGAGAAAATGGGTTTGGGTAGGATGGGTTGGAAAGATGGGTAAGATTGAAGTTGAAGGTCAAAACAGACTCACTGTACGACTCCTTGACTCTAATATTGGCCACAGATGTACCCTTCTGGCTCACCTATGTCCTCCAAGGAAAGATGTCTGCCCCACTTACCTAGTCTGAAGGAGGGTCTTGACCCGAAACGTCACCCATTCCTTCTCTCCAGAGATGCTCCCTGTCCCACTGAGTTACTCCAACTTTTTGTGTCTACCCAACCTGGTCCATGTACAATTCCAATCCGACCACTGTAGTTCACCCATCAATGCCCTCTGAAATGACTGTGCTCAAAGACAATGGATGGTTGTGGCCTGGCACGATTGTGGCATGAACTTTACCTTTCCTGGCGATGCCCCCGATCTTGAAATGTGGATGACTGGAGACCACCTTCACCAACCACATGGTACTCGCTCTGCTAAATGTTTGTCCGCCCCTCCTGCGACTCTTCACCCTCCTCACAACTTGTGCCCACCTTGACTTTGCACTGCAGAATTGGAGATGAGGCATTTGATTCAATTATCAAGGTCCTGAATGTAAATTGTAGGTTGTGGGGAGCCCAGCTCTGATCTCTGCAGCAGCGTGCTCGTTATGACAATGGCGCAGCGCCACATATCCAGGTTCGATCCTGACTCTGGGTGCAGTCTGTACAAAGTTTGTACCTTCTCTCTGTGACCGTGCGGGTTTTCTCCGGGTGCTCCGACATTCACAAAGACGTGCAGCTTTGTAGGTTAATTGACTTCGGTAAATTACCCTTAGTGTGTAGGATAGAACTAGTGTACGCGTGATCATTGGTCAGCGTGGACTCAGTGGGCCGAAGGGCCTGTTTTCACGCTGCATCTCTAAATGACTCTGATCCCTGACCTCTCCAGTCATCAGCTCTTGCTTTCCATTCCTTATAATGTTCTACTGCACCTCTGCACCTGCTCCATTACGACTGTTTCTCTCTTGGTACATGGTGACCAGAACTGTCCCCAGGGTCAGGCAGGGCTCTATCTGATGACACACGTCCTCCCACCCTGCTTTTTGCAAGGAAGCCACATCTCACTCTCAATTTCCTCATCTCTGCCACATTTGTTCCCAAGGTGAGGCTTTGCACTCAGGAGATCTGACAAGTCGTGTTTAGTCAGTAAACGTTATTTCCCACGCTGTCGTGGATGGATCCCTCTCCCATCTCTCTACCATGTCCAGCAGTTCTGCTCTCGCTTCCCCTCTCCCAGATGGAACTCTGGTCCTCACCTTTCACCACACCGACCTCTACACCCAACCATTCATTCCCCAAAACATCACTCTAATGTATGGAACGAGGCAGTCGGTGCGATATGGCCGATCCCACACTCAGCATTGTGACAGCGCATGACAGGTCTGGAGTGGCTGAGTGGCCCTCTCCACTCCCTGTGTAACATTCAAGAGGGGCCGAACGGTCTCCTATTCCCCTGGAAAGCTCACTGACTATTCCCTCTCTGTCTCTTTCTTCCTCTCCCCAATCTCCCAATAACTCTCTCTAACCCTCCCCTCTGCCTGTCTCCCTTTCTTATTCACTCCATCCCGCCCCTCTGCACCTCCCTCTCTCACAGTCAGCAGGATGCTCAGGAGTTCCTCCGCTTCCTCATGGACTGGCTCCACATGGAGATCAACCGGAAAGCCAGCAAATCTCCCAGCATCATGTCGGTGTCAGGGATCCGGGGCTCCACTGGAGGTGTGGAGCGAATGCGGTGAGTGCTCGTGGCTGGTTGTCTTGCCCCTCCCCTCTCTCGCTCCACTCGTCTTTCTGTGCCTTCTCTCCTTCTTTCTTCTACCCCCCCCCCCAGTCTCACTCTCTCTCTCCTCTGCCTGCCTCCTCTGTCTCGTTCTGTCTGTCTCCATCTTTTCTATACCTCCTGCATCTACTCCCTTCCTCTCTCCTTTCAACTTTGCCAACTTGAATGCATTCAAAGATTTTAAAAAACACTTCCAGTCCTTCCTGGGTAACAAGCAGGTGGCCCGCGAATGGACACGCCTACATAAGAGCAGGCGTTTGGGGATGGATTGATGGGGATGGATTTGCCATCTGCTCTGGAGCTGCGTGCATCTGCTGCTGGTGGATTTGAGCATTATCTGGTGCCTTCTCTGCACACTGAGCCACAACAGTTGGGGAAGGACAAGCAGAGAGAAGTTAAGGAACATGGTGAAACTTTTGAGCTGAACTGTGTTTATTTCAATACAAGGAACATCTCGGGTAAAACTGATGAACTTGGATCCTTATTGTTGAGTGACAAAATCTCGTCCAAAAGACTTGTTTTTTTGGATGACAATAAAGGTTATTCTGATTCTGAGATCGTTGCTTGGGACTATGATGTGGTGACCATTACAGAGACTTGATTGCAAGAGAGACAGGACTGGCAGCTGAACTCGCCATGGTTTTGATATTTGATGGAGGGAAGTAAAAGAGGTGGAGGAGTTGCTCTAATAATCTGGGAAAATGTCACAGCAGCACAGAGGACATACTTGATGGTTCATCCACTGAGGCAATATGGGTAAAGTTTTTTTTAAAGCATAGTCACTAATAGGATTGTACTACAGGCCTCCCCAATAGCCAACTGAAAATAGAGGGACAGATATGTAGACAGATCCCAGAAAGATGCAAAAACAACTGAGTTATGCTGGTGGATGACTTTAACTTCCCCCAATGTTGCCTGGGAATTGCTCGGTACAAAAGGCAGGGATGGGGCAGAATCTATTGCGTGTATCCAAGAGAGTTTCCTGGAACAGTTTGTGGCTGGTCCAACTTGAGGAGGGACCATATTAGACCTCGTGCTGGGAAGCGAGCCAGGCCAGGTGACTGATTTCTCTCTCTGTTTCCATTTCCTCGCCCTCTGTCTCATTAAACTGGATCGGGGGCAGAAAAGATTCACAAAGATGTTCCAGTGAATGGAGGGCTTGTCTTATAAGGAGGGGCTGGAGAGGCTGGGACTTTTCCCTGGAGCGTGACCTTATAGAGGTTTATAAAATCATGAGGGGCATAGATAAGCTGATGTTCATGCTCTTTATTCCAGGGTAGGGGACTCTACAACCGGAGGGGATTGTTCAAGGTCAGAGGGGAAAGCTTCGAAGGAGAGATGAAGGCCAGGTTTTTCACAGAGGGAAATAGAAATGGTAGAGGCAGGTATAATTACAACACATCAAAGATACTTGCACAGGTTCATTGAGAGGAAAGGCTTAGAAGGAAATGGGTCAATCATAGATAAATATAGACAGATCTCAGAAAGATGCAAAGCAACAGGGTTATCCTAGTCGATGATTTGAACTTCCCCAACAGCTCAGATACACATCTCAGTTGTCATAAACGAGTTGGGCCAAAGGGCCTGTTTCTGTGCTGTATTATTCCATGACATCACCATTCTTTATGAGTAGCAGCATCTTTATTTGAAGCATTCACCCTCTCTGATTCTTACTCTATTTACCTCTTTCCCTTTTTCTCACACAGTTTGTCTTCAGATTCTGCCCCATCTCTTGCAGTCACTTGCTCCTTTGTCCCTATTCTCTCTTGCCCCCCCCCCCCACACGCGCTCTCTGCCTGACCCCTCTCTCTGTTTCCATTTCCTCGCTCTCCGTCTCTCAACTCTCTGCCCTTCGCTCGACATTTCTTCCTCTCTTTGGGTTTCTTGTTTTTATTTTCCTCTTTTGTTTCACGTCTCCTCCCTTTCCACTCTATTCTCTGCCTGGTTCTGTTTTCCATTCTCCCCACTTTGGCAGTCTCAGGCTCTCTTCTCACTCTCTCTCCGATGCCAAATTTTTTTCATTCCTAGGACGACGAAAAATCAATCCAGATGTGGAAACGATACTTGGAGCGGGATGATAGCAAAATCGTAGGGTAAGGCATTTATTGTATCACCACACACACACTCCCAGGGCACGGGTCAGACACAGGGTGAAGTTCCCTCTACACTGCCCCATCACACACTCTGTGGGGCACGGTCAGGCACAGAGTGAAGCTCCCTCTACACTGCCCCACACACACACTCCCAGGGCACGGGTCAGACACAGAGTGAAGCTCCCTCTACACTGCCTCATCACACACTCCCAGGGCACGGGTCAGGCACAGAGTGAAGCTCCCTCTACACTGCCCCACACACACACTCCCAGGGCACGGGTCAGACACAGAGTGAAGCTCCCTCTACACTGCCTCATCACACACTCCCAGGGCACGGGTCAGGCACAGAGTGAAGCTCCCTCTACACTGCCCCACACACACACTCCCAGGGCACGGGTCAGACACAGAGTGAAGCTCCCTCTACACTGCCCCATCACACACTCCCAGGGCACGGGTCAGACACAGAGTGAAGCTCCCTCTACACTGCCCCATCACACACTCCTGGGGCGGGTGGTGTGGGGTTGGATACAGAGATTAACAATGCCACTTCCTGCTGCACAGATCTCTTTGTAGGACAGCTGAACAGCACACTCAGGTGTTCCTCGTGTGGCCACAAATCCAGCACCTTCGACGTGTTCTGTGACCTCTCGTTGCCTATCCCCAAGGTAGGTCCCTCGCACGCATTCAGGAGAGCAAGGCCAAGGGAGGCAGGGGGCTCCAGCGTTGGGGAATCTGCAGGGGAGGGAGCTCTGGGTAGGGGAACCTCAAGGGACCGGGCGGTGGGGTCGGGAGGGTGAGGGGCGGGGGATCCAGGGTTAGAGGATGAGGGGGGGTGATCTAGGATGCTAGGGTGGGGGGGGGTCCAGGGTCGGAGAGTGCTGGATTGTGTGGGAGGGAAGGGGACAGGGATCAGAGGGTGGGGTGCGCCAGAGGGGGAGGGTGGGGGCACTGGGGATGGGGGGCACTGTGTGAGATGGGGTCACTGAGGGAAGGAGAATGTTGTGCTCTGGAGAGGGTGGGTGGGGTAGTGAGGTGGGGGGGGGGCAGGGTGGAGAACTCAGAGGAGTATGGTGAGGCACTGAGGGAGGGGGGAGTGGGGGGCTCCAGAGGATGATGTGTCAGGCCACTGAGGGTTGGGGGGCTCTAAATGAGATGGGGTTGATTGGCTGCTGAGAAGGGGGTTTGGGTGGGAGGGGTGGGTTGGTCCCCAGCATGTCCTGGGTGTGAGCCTGGAGAGGGGTGCAAGGGCTAGTGCATTCACCCGGCTCCCTCTTGCCCCACTGAAGGCTTCAGTGTCCAGCCGGGTATCGCTGGCCGAGTGCCTCAACCTCTTCGCTGCAGAGGAGGAGCTGGACTCCGAGAACGCTCCGGTAAGGATCGCGTGGCTCCTTGCACACTGAGCACTGTGCATAGATCCCTGTCCTCATAACCATGGGATGTCTCTCACTTCGTAACTCTTGCATCCCCTCTCTCTCTCTGACCTCCCTCACCCAAGTTGTTGTACTAAGTTTAAAGTTGCCTTGTTGAATCTTATTACCTGTAACTCATTGTCACGTAGCACACAGCTAACAATAGCCTGCAGACCTCCCAACCCGTCCCAATTTGGCGAAAAGTCTCCGCTTTCTTATTTCATTCCGCGATTACGATTTCACCTCCATTTTTCCGTAAAACACATGCCTCGCCGCTCGCCCTGCCTCTCGCCTCGCCCCGCCACTGGCCTCACGCTGCTGGCCTCGCCCTGCCTCTCGCCTCGCCCCGCCGCTGGGCCTCGCGCTGCTGGCCTCGCCCTGCCCCTCGCCCCGCCCCGCTGCTGGCCTCGCCACGCCGCTGGCCTCGCCACGCCACTGGCCTCACGCTGCTGGCCTCGCCACGCCACTGGCCTCACGCCGCTGGCCTCACGCTGGTGGCCTCGCCACGCCACTGGCCTCACGCCGCTGGCCTCACGCCGCTGGCCTCGCCCCTGCCTCTTGCCCTCGCCCCGCCGCTGGCCTCACGCTGCTGGCCTCGCCCCTGCCTTCTCGCCTCGCCCCGCCGCTGGCCTCATGCTGCTGGCCTCGCCCTGCCCCTCGCCTCGCCCCCGCGCTTGGCCTCGCCCTGCCTCTCGCCTCGCCCCGCCGCAGGCCTCACGCCGCTGGCCTTACGCCGCTGGCCTCGCCCTGCCTCTTGCCTCGCCCCGCCGCTGGCCTCACGCCGCTGGCCTCACGCTGCTGTCCTCGCCCTGCCTCCCGCCTCGCCCCGCCGCTGGCCTCACGCTGGTGGCCTCGCCCCTGCCCCTCGCCTCGCCCCGCCGCTGGCCTCGCCCTGCCTCTCGCCTCGCCCCGCCGCAGGCCTCACGCCGCTGCCTCGCCCTGCCTCTTGTCTCGCCCCGCCGCTGGCCTCACGCCGCTGGCCTCGCCCTGCCTCTTGCGTCGCCCCGCCGCTGGCCTCACGCCGCTGGCCTCACCTCTTCCGCTGGGCTCGTCTCACCTCGCCGCTGGCCCCACCTCACCTCGCCGCTGGCCCCACCTCACCTCGCCGCTGGCCCCACCTCACCTTGCCGCTGGCCCCGCCTCACCTCGCCGCTGGCCCCGCCTCACCTTGCCGCTGGGCCTCGCCTCACCTCGCCATTGGCCCCGCCTCACCTCGCCGCTGGCCTCACGCCGCTGGCCTCACCTCGCCGCTGGCCCGCCTCACCTCGCCGCTGGCCCCGCCTCACCGTGCCCATGGGCTCCTCTCGCCACTGGCCCTGCCTCACCTCGCCGCTGGGCTCGCCTCACCTCGCCGCTGGCCCCGCCTCACCTCGCCGCTGGCCCCCGCCTCACCTTGCCGGCTGGGCTCGCCTCACCTCGCCATTGGCCCCGCCTCACCTCGCCCGCTGGCCTCACGCCGCTGGCCTCACCTCGCCGCTGGCCCCGCCTCACCTCGCCGCTGGCCCCGCCTCACCGTGCCCATGGGCTCCTCTCGCCACTGGCCCTGCCTCACCTCGCCGCTGGGCTCGCCTCACCTCGCCGCTTGGCCCCGCCTCACCTCGCCACTGGCCCCGGCCTCACCTCGCCGCTGGGCTCGCCTCACCTCGCCGCTGGCCCCCGCCTCACCTCGCCGCTGGCCCCGCCTCACCTCGCCGCTGGCCCCGCCTCACCTCGCCGCTGGCCCCGCCTCACCTCGCCGCTGGGCCCCCGTCTCACCTCGCCGCTGGGCCCCGCCTCACCTCGCCGCTGGCCCCGCCTCACCTCGCCACTGGGCTCCCCTCGCCACTGGCCCCGCCTCACCTCGCCACTGGGCTCGAGTCACCTCGCCGCTGGGCTCGCTCGCTGCATAGCGCGAGACCCGTAGATATTGAGAGGGGATGGGGTGCAGGGAACGGGGGAGGGGGGAGTGGGGGTCGGGGAGTGGAGGAAGGGAGGGGGGAGTAGGGGTGGGAGGGGAGTGGGGGGTGGGTGGGGGACGGACGGGGGTGGGGGAGGATGGGAGGGGGGAGGAGGGGAGGGTGAGTGGAGGTAGGGGGAAAGGTGTGGGAGGGGAGGGTGGGAGTGGGGGGAAAGGGGAGTAGGGAGGGTAGTGGGAGGGTGGGTGTAGTAGGGAGGAATGGAGGGGTGGGGGGACATGACTGTTGTGATTTGCTGTTGAAGACCACTGGAGCAAGTATGTCCATTAGATATGTGCATTTTAAATGAAACTCTTTCATAACTTAGTCATATATTTTGTGTAAGGAAGAAGCAAAATAGACAAAAACATAACCATTTTTTCTTTGTGTTGTAAAAAGTATTTTTGTTCAATAACCTTTCTATAAATAGCAGAATATACTCATGGTAGGCCTGACATTGTACATGTAGTCCAAGAGCTACAGACTGTTGGAAATAATAGTCATTTTTCACACGTGAATGTAGCACAACGCGTATGTGCATTTGGCATGCATACTTTTTTTTGCTGAAAAGTTGCATTACGCGCCATATTATGAATTTTGATGTAAAATTCTGAATTTTGGACATCAAAATTCTGAATTTGTAAAATCAAATGTTGGGAGGTCTGGGCCCGTTTCCTTTTTTAATCGTCACTTTTTTTGCGTATCTTTCATTTATTTCTTCTTTCTCTCTCTATATCACTGTCTATAGCTTTATAGTATAGACAATAGACAATAGGTGCAGGAGGAGGCCATTCGGCCCTTCGAGCCAGCACCGCCATTCAATGTGATCATGGCTGATCATTCTCAATGAGTAACCCGTTCCTGCCTTCTCCCCATACCCCCTGACTCCGCTATCCTTAAGAGCTCTATCCAGCTCTCTCTTGAATGCATTCAGAGAATTTCCACGAACATTTGATCAATAATATGTTGTCCGAGATATAAGGAACAGCAAATGTTGGATCACAAACAAAGCACAAAGTGCTGGAGTAACTCAGCGGGCCAGGCAGCATCCCTGGTGATCATGGATGTGTGGACTGGTAACTCAGCGGGCCAGCAGCATCCCTGGTGATCATGGATGTGTGACTGGTAACTCAGCGGGCCAGCAGCATCCCTGGTGATCATGGATGTGTGACTGGTAACTCAGCGGGCCAGGCAGCATCCCTGGTGATCATGGATGTGTGACACTTCGGACTGGGATCCTTTTGAAGAAAGGTCCTGACCTGAAATGTCAGAAATCCATGTTCTCCAGAAACGCTGCTCGACCTGCTGAGTTACTCCAGCACATTTCCCTTTCCCCTGGCTCTCAGTCTGAAGAAGGGTTTCGACCCAAAACGTCACCTATTCCTTTTCTCCATAGATGCTGTTTGACCCACTGAGTTACTCCAGCTTTCTGTGTCTATCTTCGGTTTAAACCAGCTCCTTCCTGCACTCTGGAAGCATCATGCACTCTTCCTGTCTCCAAGCAGTTCAGGTTTAGATTTAGGTTTATTATTGTCACATATACTGAGGTGCAGTGAAAAGCTTTTTATTTGGGTGCTTTGCAATCAAATCAGATATACTACACATGTATACAATGAAACCAAACACAAGTACAACAGAGGGGAAGAAGCTGTTCCTGTTGGTGTGCACTTGAAGCTTCTGTTTCCTCTGCCTGATGGGAGAGGGGAGAAGGGCAAACAACCTGGGCAGGATAGGACTTTGATAGCGTTGGCTGTTTTCCCGCAGCAGTGTGAATTGCTGATGGAGTCAATGGTGGGTACTGGTCTGTGTGATGAACTGGGCTGCATCCACAGCTCTGCACTTTCTTGCAGCCTTCAGTGTGCAGCGGGATTCCCTCCCTCATTATGCTCTCTCTCTCTCTCTCTCTTCAGATGTGCGAGAGGTGTAACCAGAGGAAGAGAAGCACAAAGAAGTTAACTATCCAGAGATTCCCCAAGATTCTTGTTCTCCGTATCCTTCACTGGTCACATGGCATTGGTCCCATTCTCAATCCTTTCTCTTTCTGTCGCCCCTTCTCACTCGCTCCACCCCTCCCCCGTCCCGTCTCTCCCCATCTCACACTTTCAGTCCCACTCTCTCTCCTGCGGTGATCTCTGTTCCTCTGTTATACTCTCCCTGACACTCGGAAAATTTTGTTTTTCTTATTTCCTGTCATTTTCTGTTTGTCTCTTTCGATTTTTTTTTTCTCTATCTCTCCTTTCCTACTCACTTTTGTTTTCTGCTCTCTCCCTCTCTCTCTCTCCCTTTTCCTCTCTCTCTCTCTCTCTCTCTCTCTCTCTCTCTCTCTCTCTCTCTCTCTCTCTCTCTCTCTCTCTCTCTCTCTCTCTCCTCTCTCTCTCTCTCTCTCTCTCTCTCTCTCTCTCTCTCTCTCTCTCTCTCTCTCTTTCTCTTTCTCTTTCTTTCTCTTTCTCTTTCTTTCTCTTTCTTTCTCTTTCTTTCTCTCTCTTTCTCTCTCCTCTTCTCCCTTTTCTTCTCTCCCCATTTTTTCTTGATGTGTATTTCTCTTTCCTTTTCTGTCTCAATTTCTCTCTGTTACTTTTTGTCATTCTCTCTTTGTGCCTCTCCATTTCATCATCTGCGTTTTTGTCTCCCTTGCTACCTCCTTCCACCTCGCACCATCAAATCTCCTCCCTCACTCCATCCCCTCCCCTCGCTCCACCCTCTTTCTCTGGTGTTCTTCGCCTCCTCCCTCCCTGTCTCACCACCCCCCCTATCCACCTGCACACATTCCCCGATGACTGCCTTTAAACCAGCTCCTCAGACCTGAATCGTTTTGCTTTTAGTCGCTATGCGATTAGGAAAAGCACCACCTTTGTGGACTTCCCGTTGTACGGGATGAGTTTACGACACTACTCTGCAGAGAGAGCGGGTGAGTGTGTTTGCCCGTGAAGTGGGTGAGGGTCGGGGGTCTCCCGCTGCGGCAGGATGGGCGGGGGGGGGACTGGGTGCAGGGAGAAGGTTGGGTAGGTGGGAGGGGACAGGACCGGAGGTTATTGATGTGAGAGGACCCCAGAAGTGGATCAGGGGGAGCTCCTCTGGCCAGCGATCGGTGAGGTGACACCCACACGCATGGGCTGGGGGCGGGGGTCTGAGGGTGATATTGTTGCTTCATTACAGGGGAGCATGGGGAATGGAGTGGTACTGCTGGGCCGAAGAGCCTCCAGCTGTTAGTAGTATTTAGACAGATAAACAGTTCGGACCCACAACGGGCTGCCACGGCCAGCACTTGGTGCGAATGTGGGGAGAATTTTAAAAATGGGATTCATGGATTAATATGTGGGTAGTTGGTGGTGAGGGTGGATCATGGGCTGTGTGTGTGGTGTTTCCATGATCCCGGACAGCTGAACCAAGCAGCGCAGGTCCGTGTGTGTGGTGTGTGGTGGTGTGTGTGTGTGTGTGGTGTCTCGATGATCCCGGACAGCTGAACCAAGCAGCGTAGGTCCGTGTGTGTGTGTGTGTGGTGTCTGTCTCCATGATCCTGGACAGCTGATCCAAGCAGCGTAGGTCAGTGTGTGTGTGACGTTTGCATGGAGAGCGGGCGTGCAGCGTAGGTCCCGTGTGTGTGTGTGTGTGTGTGTGACGTTTGCATGGAGAGTGGGCTGTGTGACAGCTCGTGCAGCTGTGCATTTGTGAGCATTTGCAGTGTGTGTGTGTGTGTGTGTGTGTGTTACTGATTGTGTTTTTTGCACGTGTACAGTTCTGCATGTGTGCTTGTATTTATGATTGCATGTGCACTGTGAGTGAGTGTCACAGAATTACATAGTACAGAAACAGGCCCAACTCATCCATGCCAACCAAGATACCCGAGCTCGTTCCATTTGTCTGCATTTAGTCAATTTACCTCCACACGTTTTATCCATGTAGCTGTCCAAATGTCTTTTAAACTTTGTAATTCTACCCACCTCTACCACCTCCTCTGGCAGCTTGTTCCATGTACACAATGTACACATTGTTGCCCCTCGGGTCTGTTTTAAATCTTCACCCTCTAGCCTGAGAGCAATATAAAGGAAGCAGGCAAGAACTCAGGCCAATTGATCGAAGCTAAGGGCTGGCATGTTTCAAGAAGGAGGAAGGATCAGGTTGGCAAAGTATGAGAACCTTGGATGACCAAAGAGGTTTGTAAATTAAGTCAAAAAGGAAAAGGAAGCACGCGCAAGGTTTAAGACTAAAACTAAACTGATGTAAATTAAGAGAAGAATATGGAGACTTTGGAGAGGGTGCAGAGGATATTTACCAGAATGATAGAAACAAGAAACTGCAGATGCTGGTTTACAAAACCTTGTTAACCAGCATGTGCAATCTAGCATGAAGGGCATGGATGAGGTGAATAGTCAGAATTTTTCCCAGTGTTTAGGGGAGTGTAAAACTAGAGGGCACACGTTTAAAGGGAGAGGGGAAAGATTTAAAAGGGAGCTGAGGGGCAACCTTTTCACACAGAGGGTGGTAGGTACGTGGAACGAGCTGCCAGAAGAATTAGAGGCGGGGTACAATTACAACATTTAACAGACCCTTGAATGATTCATGTCCTGGAAAGTGATATGGGTGAGTAGGCGTGGCTCAGTCAGGCAACTTGGTCGGTATGACGAGTTGGGCGAAAAGGCCTGTCTCCATGCTGTCTAGCTCTGTGACTGTGTGGAGCTGGGACAGGCTGTGAATGTGTGGGTGGTGGGCTCTGTGTGTGTGGTTTGGAGACACTGACCTTGTCTCACACCCAGCCTGTTTCCCCAGGTAACGGTGTGTACGACCTCTATGCGGTCTGTAACCACACCGGCACTGTAAACGGAGGGCATTACACGGCGTACTGCAAGTCCTCGGGCAAGTGGCACGTCTACAACGACTCCAGGTAGGCACAGTAAGCATCCAGGACCCACTCCAGGGGCAGGGGGTCACCGAGACAAGCCCCTTGCCAGTACGTTTCCCTCCTGATGCCAGCGGACAACACAACCAGACAGCCCAACCCACGCCCGCACCTTTATTTACCATGCCCAGGCGTTCAGATCCAGATGTGCCAGATCTCCTGAGCTCAGTGCCAGCTGTTGCAGCTTCCCCCCCCCCCCCCCTTCAGCAGGGCTGGGTCTCTGTGGAGCGTCTGGGAGTCTGGGTGTGTTGGTGCATGGGCCTTGGTGTTCATGTACACCTGTCACTGTAGCCAGTGGGCAGGGCACAAGGTGTGCTGGCCTGTACTGGCGGCACCGTGGGGCAGCCGTGGAGCAGCTGCCTGACAGCGCCAGAGACCAGGTGACGACGGGTGATGTCTGTACGGAGTTTGTACGTTCTCCCCGTGACCTGCGTGGGTTTTCTCCGGGAAATCCGGTTTCCTCCAACACTCCAAAAACGTACAGGTTTGTAGGTTAATTGGCTTGGTATAAATATAAATTGGCTGGGGATTGCTGGGCGGGGCAGACTCGGTGGGCCGAAGGGCCTGTAGCCGTGCTTTATCTCTAAACTAAAACTAACCTAAAAAGGATTTGAGGCCACACACTTTGCCTCACTGAGACGGGATGTGCTTCAGTCAATGAGTTCATTCAAAACACAGCTGGGGGCCGTCATTTCAGAGAGGCGAAAGGCGGAGTTTGTGAATCAGTGTGGGAACTCCACTCTGGCACTGTGTGGCTGAGTTACAGGGGGCAGACCGACCGGGCAGGGGGGTGGGGAATAGGCAGGGAAGTGGGGCTGTTTACATTGTCAGGCAGTGAGAGGCAAGTGAGCAGGAGGGGCAGAGTGGCCTGCTGCTGATTAGTGATTCTCTGAATTCCAGAGAATTACAATTGATGAGACAGGTGAGCCCCCACCCACTCCCACCTTCCCACACAGGCTCCCCCTGCAGGCCACAGCTCTCACTGCCCCTCCTCCTGTTACCTGCGGGCTGCTCCCCCTACATCAACATCCTGGGCTCAGACTGGACCACAAACACCACTGGACCAGACACGGCATGGAGACCCAGTCCCTGTGATAGCGACTCCCATGCTGACACCCCAGGGCCCTGCCCCACCCACCCCACAGCATGTTGACAGTGTGACTCTCCTCTTGCCTGGGTCAGTGCGACTCCAACAACTCTGCACAAGCTCAACACCGTCCGAGAGAAAACAGCCGTTCGATCGGCCCCCCCACTCCCCCCATTCCCCACCCCAACGCTCCCTCTCATCCTCCACCCTAAACACTCCCTCCTTCCCCCCCTTCCCATCCAACTCCCTGAACACCCTCCACCACCCGAAACACTCCCTCCCTCCACCACCAGTGCCCAGTGACTGCAGAGTGCACCATTTACAAAATGCACTGCGGTTCCTCACCCAGGCTACTCCGACAGGACCTCCCAACCCCCCCCCCCCCGTATCTCCCACCAAGAAGGATAGAGCAACAGGGGAGCACCACCACTTGCAGGTTCCCCTCCAGGTCTCATCTCACCTGGACTGGGAATAAGGTGACCATCATGGTCACTGGGTCTAAGTGCAGGCACTGCCTCCCCGACACCACCATGAAGGCACCTTCACCAGAAGGACAGCATTGGGTCAGGCAGGCATCTGGCACACATCATCTCTGGGGCAATGAGGGATTGGCAAGAGATGCTCTTGCTGGTGAAGCCCAGAGCCTCAAAATGAATAAAGGAAAAGCCTTTTCACCAGAACTGGAGATTCTGTCCCTTGACTAAAGGAGAGAATGTCACTGTGTTTTTAAACAATGATTAAAACTGTTACAAAATGTGTCAAATCCTTTCCCCCTCACTCATCAATGCTCTCTCCCAACTCCCCTCTCTATCCCCACCTGCTCGCTCCCCTTTCCTCTCTCCCTCTTTCTCCCCCTTCCCTCTCTGTCCACCCTGTCCCTCCCTCTCCCCTTCTGTCTTTCTCCCCCTTCCCTCTCTGCTTTCCCCTCACCGGGCTCTCTCTCTCCCTCCCTTTCCGACCTTCTTTTTCCCCCTTGCCTTCCCTCTCACTTTCCCTCATTTTCTATCTCCACCCTCTCTACTCTCGCCATCTCTCCTTGTTTTTCTTTCCCCCACCCTCTTATGTCCCTGTATCCCCCTTCCCTTCTCTCTCTCCCCTTCCCTTCTCTCTCTCCCCCTTCCCTTCCATCTCTCCACTCTCTTGTCTCCCCTGTTCCTCTCTTCTCTTCCTTTCCCTCTCTCCACTCTCTCCTCCTGTCCCGCTCTCCCCGTCCCCTCTTCCTTTCCTTCTCTCCAACCTCGTCTCCCGCCGTCCCTCTCTCCCCTGACCCTCTCCCCCTCACATCCCTCTTTCCCCTTCTCTCCCCGGCCCTCTCTCCACTTCCCCATCTCTCCCCCCCCCCCCTCTCTTGCCTTCCCCGTCTCTCCCCGGCCCTCTCTCCCCCCCCCCCCCCTCTCTTGCCTTCCCCGTCTCCCCCCGGCCCTCTCTCCACTTCCCCATCTCTCCCCCCCCCCCCCCTCTCTTGCCTTCCCCGTCTCTCCCCGGCCCTCTCCCCCCCCCCCCTCTCTTGCCTTCCCCGTCTCCCCCCGGCCCTCTCTCCACTTCCCCATCTCTCCCCCCGCCCCTCTCTTGCCTTCCCCGTCTCTCCCCGGCCCTCTCCCTCCCCCCCCCTCTCTTGCCTTCCCCGTCTCTCCCCGGCCCTCTCCCTCCCCCCCCCTCTCTTGCCTTCCCCGTCTCTCCCCGGCCCTCTCTCCCCCCCCCCCCCCTCTCTTGCCTTCCCCCCCTCTCCCCGGCCCTCTCTCCCCCCCCCCCCCTCTTGCCTTCCCCTTCTCTCCCCGGCCCTCTATCTCTCTCTGCAGGGTGTCGCTAATCCAGGACAACCAGGTTGTGTCGAGTGAGGCCTACCTGCTGTTCTACGAGCTGGAGCAGGGTGTGGGGTCGCGTTGAGGTGGGGGGTGGAAGGGGGGGTGGGTAGGTGAGGCCGAGCCCGTGTGCAGTCGCCGACCCTTGGAGCTTTAGCAGAGGCAGAGAGAGAGAGAGAGAGAGCAGCAGATTACAGTAAAGGCTTTGGACAGGAGTGTGTGTCTGCCTCATCTAACTGGGGGAGAGGGTGTGGGTCGCCGGGGGGGGGGGAGGGGAAGGATGGCGGGTCCCTGTCACTGCAGCCACCTTGAACTCTACCCCACCCCAAACCGGCCGGCACCCGTCCCCACAATGTGCCCCCTGACTCCTCACCCCCACCTCTGGCCCTAGTCACCCATCCTGCCCACCGTTGGCCCTCGTGATCCCCCTTCCCCCTAGTTCTCGACCCCCTCCCTGGTTACAACCCCAGTTACTGACCCCCTAATCATGGTCACTGGCCCCTAACCTCAGTAATACATCTACTCCACCTAGACGAGCCCGGTTCACCCACCCTGACCTTGATCACCGACCTCTGTCCTGGGTCACGGACACACCACCCCTCAGTCCCCGACCCCTCTCCACTGGTCACCCACCCTGACCCAATTCGCCGACCCCTTCCCCGGTCAGCTCAGCCCCCCCACCTCTGCCATGCACTAACATTGTCTCTTTCTCCTCCACACGGGTCTGTTAACGGTTCCTCTCCCCCTCACTCTTCCTATCTCCTCCCTCACCTCCTCACTCCTCTCCCCCCTCCTTTCACCACCTCCTTACCCCACCTCACTCCCCTTCACTCCTCTGCCTCCTCCCTCTTAGTCTCTTTTCACTCTCACCCCCACTCTCCCCTACCCCCCACACTCCACTTCCCCTCACTCTCCTCTGCCCCCCCCCATTCCTCTCGCTCTCACTCCTCAGTTTCACTTTCTCATTTCTCTCTTTCCCTGCTCTCTCACTTTCTGCCTTTCTCTCTTCCCCTCACCCTCCATCCCCATGCTCTCTCTGTCTCCCTCTCTGCCACTCTCCCATTGTCCTTACTGTTTTCTGTAAATATGTAAATATAACTGGGTAACTGTAAATATTGTAATAGAATAAAACTGTACAGAAAAATGCCACACACAAAATAAAATATTTTACATTTTTGCCTGGTTTGTATTACCTGCATCGACTGCTACGACCTGAGATCCTCTTGATCGGCGGCGGGGGGGGGGGGGGCTGTGGGTCATATACCTCCAGCTGGGGAGTAAGAGCCAGTGGTACAACACTGACACATGACACATGGACACCAAATGGCTGGACAAAGGGCTCAAGGATAATGGGCGGTGGTTGTGATTATGGGAGGCCAATCCTGATGGGCATTGCTGCAGACTCTACATCAGTGAGGCCAAGGGAGGACTGGGCGTCCTTTTCACCAAATGTGCTCAGTCCACCAAGAACTGCCAGAACTCCAGGCTGCTCACCATTTTAACTGCCCATAACAACACCAACCTCTGACCTGGGCCTCCTCCATTGCTAGAGTGAGGCCACGCAGAAACTGGATGAACAGCACTAACATCTAGCCTCATTCCCACCCATATCTAGATATGTTTCTAGCACCGCCCATCGCCCTGTTTCTTTCCCCGCCTCGTTATGCTCATCCTCCACTTTCTCTACTCCGCCACCATTTTCCTTTTCTCCCCCTCTGTGTTCACCTCCCTATGTCACCTTCCACTTATATCCCTCCCTCTGACGTCACATCTCATTCCTCCTGATCTGACAAGATTATGCCACTCACTCCAACCATCTGCCAATTGACGCCCATCACCTGCATCAGGCTTTGCCCCACCCACACCTCTCTTTTCCAGCTTTCTACCACCACTCCATCAGCCTGATGAAGGGTCCTGACCCGAAATGTCGTCTGGCCATTTCCTTCCACAGGTGCTGCCTGACCTGCTGAGTGACTCCAGCACTTTGTGTTTTACTCAATATTCCAGCACCTGCACCTTCTTGTGGCAATATCACTATAGAAGTTCCTCAGGTCAGTGTCCTGGGCCCGACCATCTTCATCTGCTTCATCCACGCCCTTCCTTCCATCACAAGGTAAATGAAAGGGGAGCACTCACTCTGGTCGCCATGGATGACATCAAAGGCTTTGACAAGGTCCGCAGTTGGTTGGTCAAAAAGTTACAGCCCGCAGCCCCCAGTAGGTGGATTGGAGCCAATAGCCCGAGGGAACAACAGACAAGGATAGGTGGGTGATTGGTGTTTCAGTGACTGGAGCAGTTACACGTGAAGCCCATAGGCTCTGTCGCCTGCCTCGCTCGCTGTTCTAGATAGCAATGATTTAGAATTAAATGTAGGGGGCACTAAACCTGGTCGTGGGCATGGGTGAGGGGGAGAGGATCAGACCGTGGAGAGATCAGGGAGGTTCGGGCAGCTGGGCAGGGAAGCGGCGATCGCAGTTTAGTGCAGAGATATGTGGTGATGCTTTGGGAGATAAAGCGGGGGGGGGGGGGCACGCATAATAAATGGTGTGTGTGGGGGGGGGGGGCGGGTGGCGGTGACACACACAGATCGCTAAAGGAGCAGGACAGCTATATGGGGTTGGAAAGTCGATCGTTTACCTATCCTTCAGATGAGGCTCAGAGTGTAAGAGCAAGGAGGGGGTGAGGGAACCGTGCCCAACACCAGTTAAAACCCAGCCTGACCCTGCGGAGAGTTCTGCTTACCATTTACCAGGAGAGACGGGGTCAGACTGGAGAGGGTGGGGGGTTACCAGGACGTTGCCGGGACTGGAACATTGCAGTTGTGATAGAGGATCGGAGAGGCTGCGGTTGTTTTATCCGGAGCAGAGGAGGCGGCAGGGGGGACCATCGAGGGGGCTAAAATAGCGAGGGGTCTGAACTGGGTCAATAGGAAAGGCCATCTCCAGAGGATCAGAGATTAGGGGAGGGGGAGGGTGCTGAAACCGTGGCGACTAGAGGGTCAGAGAGAAGGGCTTCTGCAGAGGAAGGTGAGGCAGAGACCCTCCCACAGTTAAACAGGGCGAGGAGTGACGGGATTTACCTGGTACGGACTCAAGGAGGGAGGGTGGGATCAGGCTGAGGGCTAATTCTGGAACAACACTGACGGAATGGGCCGAATAGCCGATGCCCGGGAGGTTCTGCTGCAGTTGTACAGGGCATTGGTGAGACCACACCTGGAGTATTGCGTACAGTTTTGGTCTCCTAATCTGAGGAAATACATTCTTGCCATAGAGGGAGTACAGAGAAGGTTCACCAGATTGATTCCTGGGATGGCAGGACTTTCATATGAAGAAAGACGGGATAGACTCGGCTTGTACTCACTGGAATTTAGATGATTGAGGGGGGATCTTATAGAAACTTACAAAATTCTTAAGGGGTTGGACAGGCTAGATGCAGGAAGATTGTTCCCGATGTTGGGGAAGTCCAGAACAGGGGGTCACAGTTTAAGGATAAGGGGGAAGTCTTTTAGGACCGAGATAAGAACGTTTTTTTTCACACAGAGAGTGGTGAATCTGTGGAATTCTCTGCCACAGAAGGTAGTTGAGGCCAGTTCATTGGCTATATTTAAGAGGGAGTTAGATGTGGCCCTTGTGGCTAAAGGGATCAGGGGGTATGGAGAGAAGGCAGGTACAGGATACTGAGTTGGATGATCAGCCATGATCATATTGAATGGCGGTGCAGGCTCGAAGGGCCGAATGGCCTACTCCTGCACCTATTTTCTATGTTTCTATGTTAAATATCTAGGATTCAGCAGAGCGGATGGCTCGCCGCCTTCAGAACCACCGACAGCTCACTCCGCTTTCAGCACCTCGGACAGATCCCGGCTCCCTCAGCACCGACCTGCTGTAGCCAGGGCCTCTGAATCTGCCCCATGCCCGGCACAAAGAGACAGACACACTCACTAACACACACACGCACACATGCCCACCCACATAGACACACACACAGACATACGCACACAAAACCATACACGACTTGAGGTCACATTGTGTTGCTGTCCACCGGTTGATGTACATGGAGAGGCAGGTGGGGGGTGGGTGATTGATGAATAACCGAGAGAAAGGGGCAGAGTGACAGGGATGCAGAGAGAGAGTGCGCAGATGTGGAGTTTGAGGTAAATGATCAGATACGAAAAGAATGGTGGAAATAACATAGGGGGACCTACTTAAAGAGAAAAGTTGGAGAAAAAGTGGAGTGAAAGAATGGTGAGATGAGCTTTACTGAATGGATAACATAGATACTTGTTCTAGCGACGAGGTAAATATAAATAACACTTTATGTAGAGAGGGGGCGAAAGTGATAAGACTAGACTAGAGAGAGATGCAGCTATTATAAGTACAACGCGGTGAGAGAGATGTGAGGGGGGGTGGGAGCGCAGGAAGGAGAGACTGGGCAGTATCGCTATGTAGAAGTACAGCTACACATGTACAGAGGGGTCAGAATGTTATCTGTGGGGATGGGGAGTTTTAAAGCGAGAAAGGTTGGGCTGTAACTATATAGAGAGTGGCAACGGGCAGATTGATGTAGAAAGGGAGGGGTGTTACAAAGGCAGAGGGGAGATAGGATGGGGCGTTGGTGGAAGGGGGAGAGTTGGGTTGGTGAGAGGGGGAGAGTTGGGTTGGTGGGAGGGGGAGGGTTGGGTTGGTGGGAGGGGGAGGGTTGGGTTGGTGGGAGGGGGAGAGTTGGGTTGGTGGGAGGGGGAGAGTTGGGTTGGTGGGAGGGGGAGAGTTGGGTTGGTGGGAGGGGGAGGGTTGGGTTGGTGGGAGGGGGAGAGTTGGGTTGGTGAGAGGGGGAGAGTTGGGTTGGTGGGAGGGGGAGGGTTGGGTTGGTGGGAGGGGGAGAGTTGGGTTGGTGGGAGGGGGAGAGTTGGGTTGGTGGGTAGAGGAGGGGGGAGATGATGAGGGATGGGATGAGAGTCAGAGATGATGTTGAACGATTATTTGTGAATCTCTCACAGGGAGTGAGACGCTAGTCACCCTGCCCTTGGCCCGTCGCTATATGTTCACCTGCACCCCCGGACCTTCGGCCGCGTCAGTCTGAAGGGGAACGGCCCTGAACCGGCTTCGGTTCCCGGCGCAGCGAGGCAGCGTGCGGCCGCCGCCGTGTCAGAGGGAAATTGCTTTGCAGAAACCTGTAAATTTTATTCCGTGCGGTGTTTTGGGGAGAAGGAGAATGTTCTTAAAAAAATTAATTATTTTCTTAATAATCATCTCCGCCGGGACTCGAACCCGGAACCTCTGGATTAGAAGTCCAGCGCGCTCGTCCATTGCGCCACAGAGACCGACCCGCTCTTGTTGCTCCTGGATGCGAGAATTTGAGTAAAATTTCATGGCAGCGATATTACAGTGTGGGGTGGTTCAGAGAGATGGGGGGCGGCAAGACCCGGACCTGGAATCCTCCTCCAACTGGATTGGGATCCGGGAAATCCAAGGAAGGAAACAGACGAGGTCGCAGGAGGAGGCCATTCGGCCCATTCCGGCTCCAGGCAGCGCTGTTTCTTGAATCATGTTCCCCCCTCTCACACTCGCATCAACCGCCCCCACATTCTACCCCTCGCCCACACACTGGAAGCAGGTTGCAGCGGTCCACGCTTCTGTGGAGTGCGGGGGGAATCCAATGATCACGGGGAGAACTTGCAAACTCCACGCAGCGAGCGTCCGTGGTCGGGGCCGGAGCCGGGTCTCTGGAGCCGTGACACAGCGGCTCTCCCCGCGGCGGCCCCGTGCGATCGGATCAGGGTAAACTCCAGAATCCTCGGCCATTCACAGCTGTCTCCACAAACCCGGAGCAAGTCAGAGTTCCACAGGCCCTTCGGCCGCTCTCGTCCATGCCGCCCAACGTGCCTAACAGTGGAGGCACAAGAAACTGCAGGTGCTGGAATCTTGAGCGGAAAACGAAGTGCGGGCGGAGCTCAGCGGGTCGGGCAGCATCTGTGGATGGAATGGACAGGCGACGTTTCAGGTCCGGACCCTTCTCCACACTGATTGAACTTTAAGACCAATCCGTTGAACTCCCCGGACAAATGCTTTGCTGACCTAGAGGGGAACACCTAACCTGCAAGGGCAGTTTGAAATTAAGGCGAAAGAGGTGTGGGGGCTCTTGAAGAACATTATAATGGATAATTCCCCAAAACCTGACGGGATGTATTATCCTTGGTTATTGGGAGAGACAAGAGAGGAGATTGTAGGAGTCATGACAAACATTCAGGCTGGAGGCCAGTGACCAGTGGAGTTGTGCATGGATCTGTGCTGGGACCTCTGTACCGAGGTACAGTGAAAAGCTCCCGGAAAGTGGAAAAACAAGTAGATAAGACTGGTAAAGAAGTCATATGGTATGGTTGCTTTCGTAGGTGTGGGCATTGAATATAAGTGTTAAGAAGTCATGGTGCAGCACTATAGGACTTTGGTTAGGCCACATTTGGAGTGTTGAGTGCAGTTCTGGTCACCGCATTACAGGAAAGATGTGGAGGTTTTGGAAAGAGTGCAGAGGAGATTACCAGAATTATACCAGGATTAGGGAACATTAGCTATAGGGAGAAGTTGGACAGACTTGGATAGTTTTCTCTGCAATTGCCAGAGGTCGCGGTGAGTGAGACCTGATAAAAGAATATAAAATCATGATGTATAAATAGGCAGTCAGAACCTTTTTTTCCAGGATCAAAAAATATATATTCTCGAGGGCATATGTTTAAGGTGAGAGGGGCAACGTTTAAAGAAGTTGTGTGGGGTAAGTTCTTTTTTACACACAGAGGGAGGAGTGCCTGGAATGCACTGCCAGGGGTGGTGGTTGAAGCTGATACATTAGTGACATTTAAAAGACTTTTGGATAGGGATATGGATGTGCAGGGAATGGATGGATGTGGATGATGTGCAGGTGGATACTTGATGGTCTTGGCATCATGTTTGGTACAGACACTGATGTTACGCTTTCTGGTTTAATGACATCCTTTCTATTACAGGGCGAGCAGAACTACACGATGCTGGAGGTACTGTCTCACCAACAGCGATATCATAATGTCCCAACTCTGTATTCAGTGCCCTGACCGATGAAGACAAGCCTTTCTCACCACTCCATCTACCTGGGACAACACTTTCAGAGAACGCTCTACTTGTACCCCTAGATCTGTTTGTTTTACAACACTCCCAGGCCACTGCATGTCCTTCCCTGGTTTAACCTCCCACAATGTAACACTTAACATAACTGGCCACAAAGTGCTGGAATAACTCAGCGGGTCAGGCCCCACTTCTGCAGAACACGGAGAGGTAACATTTCAGGTTGGGACCTTTCTTCAGCCAACACTATTCCCAGGACTAGTTGTAAGGAGAGGCTGGAACTTTTTACCATGAAGGTTGAAAGACTGAAGAGTGACCTTATAGGGTTTTATAAAATGATAATGGACATAGATAAGGCGAATAGCTACAAACTGGACAGCGTAGGTTTAAAGTGAAAGGGGGAAGATTGAATATGACCTGGGGGGCATCATTCACAGAGACAGCGGAAGAGGCTGGTACAATAATGACATTTAATAGACACTTGGACAGGTTCATGGATAGGAAAGGTTTGGAGCGGCCAAATGGGACTAGCTTGGTTAAGCAACTGAGCCAGCATGGGTGAGTTGGGCTGAAGGGTGTGTTTCTGTGCTACAAAGCTCTATGACTCCAACTTCACATTTGAGTTCAATCCCATCTGCCACTCCTTGGCCCACGTTGCTACTTTACCCAGATCTTGCTGTGATTTGAGACTTTACCATGAACATCACTGAACACCAGTGGACCAGCACTGCTCCTGTGGAACCACCACTGGTCACAGGCACGTCCTCTGAAAGACAATCCTCCACCACCACCCCTGACACCCAGCCCCAGTCAGCATTGTGTCTAGGCCAGGATCCCCCTCTAGGCTGAGGATCCAGTGAAAGTGTTTGGGCTGTGGAGAGGCGTTCACTGAGGTACTCTGGTGAAGGCTACACTTCCACCCAGTGACCTTGCTGCCCCCCCCCCCTCCTCAGACAGAAGGAACGGCTCAAGGATTTGTTCTCCGTGAAGAAACATAACGTCTCACTGACTTCTTGAAATCCCTGGCCAATGGACTAGGAACAGGCAGGCGTCCTGTGTGACTGGTGGAAGTGCCTCACAACCCCGCCCCCCCCTGCCCCCCACCCACCTGTCCTGCCAGACACCTCCCATGTAAGGGTCTGTGGATCCCACATTAGTCAGCTCAGGACCCACAGAACCACTGCTAGCATTGTCTGATGGGGTTGTACTGGGGCTGACAACAGGGTGGGTGAGGGGGTAATCTAACCCAGGGTCAATGATGGGCAGGTGGGCAAATGTTTCCTCTCGCAGGGTGTGCAGGGAGGGGAAGAGTCTGGATCTCTCTTCCTCATAGGTGGGCGTAAAGGTTGTGGATCTTGTTATGGACGATGGTGGGTACGAGACCCCCGCTCACCATCAATGCCCTCGCTGAATTGGGGAACACAAGCAACCGCAGGCGCTGGCTTTCAAAAAATACACAACATGCTGGAGTAACTCAGGGGATTGGGCAGCATCTCTGGAAAAAATGGATAGGTGATGTTTTCAGGTCAGGACCAGACTGATTGTGGTGGGGGGAGGGGCGGGGGGAGGTGGGGAGAGGCGGTGGAGAAAGCTGGAAGAGAGGAGGGGCAGGACAAGGCCTGGCAAGTGATAGGTGGATACCAGTGCAGGGTCTTTTTGATAGGCAGATGGTTCAACAAAGGCCAGAGATGAAAAGACCGAAAGTGTGATAGAAGAATTGAAGAGGTGTAAATTGTGATGCCAGAGAAAGGAATATAGGTGGAAGGGGAGGGGTGAAATGGGTGCAAGTCCAGGTGGGGCACAGGGAAGAGGGGAGGGGGAGTTTGTAGGTTAATCTAAAATTGGAGAATTCAATGTTCAGAATTCAGTCTGAAGAAGGGTCTCGACCCGAAACGTCACCCATTCCTTCTCTCCCGAGATGCTGCCTGACCTGCTGAGTTACTCCAGCATTTTGTGAATAAATCAATGTTCTTTTCATTGGGATGTAAGCTACCAACCTGTTCCTCCAGTGTGTGTGTGGCCTCACTCTGGACAACAGAGGAGGCCCAGGTCAGATTCAGTTTAGAGATACAGCACGGAAACAGGCCCTTCGGCCCACCGCCCGCAATGACTGGTGATCCCCACACATTAACACTAGCCCTCACACACTACGGATAAATTACACTTTTACCAAGCCAATTAACATACAAACCTGCACGTCTTTGGAATGTGGGAAGAAATCGAAGACCTCCACTGCCTTCCTGAGGCAATGAATTCCACAGATTCACCACCCTCCGACTAAATAAATTCCTCCTCATCCCCTTTCTAAAGGTATGTCCTTTTATTTTGCTGTGACCTCAGGTCCTAGACTCTACCACTAGTGGAAACATCCTCTCCACACTCACACTTTCTAGGCCTTTCGCTATTCCATAAGTTTCAATGAAGTCCCCCCTCATCCTTCTAAACTCCAGTGGGTACAAGCCCAGTGCCGTGAAACGCTCATCATACGTTAACCCAATCATCCCTGGGATCATTCCCGTAAAACCCCCCTCCAGTGCCAGCACATCCTTCCTCAGATATGGGACCCAAAACTGCTCACAATACTTCAAATGCGGTCTGACCAGGGCTTATAAAGCCTCAGCATTTGATCCCTGTTTTTATATTCTAGTCCTCTTGAAATAAATGGCAGCATTACATTTGCCTTCCTCACTACTGTTTCAACTGGCACATTAACCTGTGGGGAATCCTACACCGACACTCCCAGTTGTCCTTACACCTCAATGTGAATTGTTCGCAAGTTGAATGATTGACACATGAGTGATCAAGAGAATGGCTTTATTCCAACTTGTGCACTGGGTCTGATTCCACTCCTTGCAGCAAGGCGCACAGTCCGATCCCAGGGCAGGTCTCAGAGCAGAGTGGCTTGTTGGAGCGAGCGATGGGGGTTCCCTCCCCTCCACGAGCCCCCCACCCCCCTCCCTGCCCCCCGCACCTCCTGAAACTCTGCCCACAGGGCAGCACAGCGGGAGGTGGGGGAGGCCAGGTTGGGGGGAGGGGGAGGAGGGAGAGAGCCAGGAGAGTGGTCCACCCCAAGCCCAAGGTCTGGGGAGAGAGAGAGAGAGAGAGAGGGGGGGTGTCAGCAATGAGAATCACGTGGTCCTACCCCAAACCCCCCTCGTCCCCGCGCCCCGAACTCCCGCTGATCTCTGTCTCCATCCCTGCCCCCAACTCCCCGTACCCACACTCATCCAGTCCCTACCCCCTCCACCTCCCCCTGACCCCACCCCCCCACCCAAACCCCCACACCTCCTCCAATCTCCTCATCCCATTACCCCATCCCCAACCCCACCTCCCTCTTCCCAAGCCCACCCCCTACTCTCCATTCCCCCACACCTCCCTGTCCCCACACAGCCACTGACCTTGCCAGCCGGGGTGTGGTGGGATGGTGCACCTCAGGATCCCTGTGTCGGTGGTCCTTGCGTCGAGCTCCGTCCCGTTCCTCAGGCCAGGTCCCAGAGACCTGGGTAGGCCGAGGCTGGGGCCTGGTGGTACATGGATGGGGCTGAGGCCTGGGGTGGAGACAGGCCTGGATTCACCTGCTGGGTTGCTAGCTAGAGGGGTGGAAGTCTGCCCGGATTCCAGCCGGTGACCCCAACGTTCCAGCCTGCCCTCACCTCTCTTTGGGAAGGCCAGGGCCCCAGGGCTGGGCCCGGGGTCCACAGCAAAGCGGCCATCTGGGCCCCGGCGTATGCCTTGCAGACGGGCCGACAATGCCCGGTCCCCCCCAGCACCGACTGCCCCAGGGGAGTGGGAAACCCCAGAGAAAGTCTCGTAGACTGGAACCAGGGCTTTCAGCTTCAGGACACTGTCTGGGCTGTCGGGGTATCTGGGGACAAAGAGGGAGGCAGGTTAGATCCACACTGACCCGTCACACACTCTCACGGACCAGACACAGGGTGCAGTTCCCTCTACACTGTCCCGTCACACACTCCCCAGGCACGGTTTGCGGATCCAGGCAGTGGGCAGTTTCAGGTTCAACCCAAGTTGATGGCCTGCCCCTCTTCTGGGCCTACGTCCATGCCCACGTGGCCCCATGGAGAAGGAACACGGGGCCACAGGGATTCTGGAGGCCTTCTGTGAATGCTGGTCGCCGCAGGGGGTCGAGGCCGTTGCGGATAAGGTAATTGCGGATTACCTTATTACGGATGTAGTAATTTGTTGATTGATTGAATGATGTTTACAAACTGCCAGGCAGTTTGGGTTGGGCACAGAATGGCTTACCGTGATTCTGGAGATGTCTGGAAATGACTGAACATGATTGGAACCTCTGTAAAAGCGCAAAGAAAAATATGATTGCAACTCCAAATAATCGCAGGTATCTGTTCCCAGAAAATAAAAGACTGGAGTAACTCAGTGGGTCAGGGAGCATCAATGAAGAACATGGATAGGTGACGTTTTGGGTCAGGACCCTTCTTCAGATTGATTGTAGTAGGGGGGAGAAAGTTGGAAGAGAGGTGGGGTAGGACAAAGCCTGGCAAGTGATAGGTGGATACAGGTGAGGGGGGGCTTGATGGCAGATGGCTGGACAAAAGCCGGATTAGGAAGAAGTCAAAAGCGTGTGAGATCAGGAATGAGAAATGTGAAGTTTGTGGAAAGGATATACATGGGGAAAGGGTTGTTGGTCAGTTGCCTAGAATTGGAGAACTCAATGAATATACTGCTGGGTTGTCAGCTACCCAAGCAGAATATGAGGTGCTGTTCCTCCAGTCTGCATGTGGCCTCCCTCTTGCAATGGAGGAGGCCCAGGACACAAAGGTCAGTATGTAAATGAAAGGGGAATTAAAATGATTAGCAACCAGCAGGCCTTGTCGGACCATGGTCAAGTGTTTGGTGAAACGGTCGCCGAGCCTAAGCTTGGTCTTGCCGACGTACACAGGCCACTTAAAAGGTTATTCTGGTTATTCTAGAAGGACAATAAAGGTTATTCTGATTCTTCTGATTCTGATGTACACAGGCCACTTCGGGAAAGACAAATACCCACCTTTCTACCGGGGCCTCCTTCACTACCAGAGTGAGACCACACACAGACTGGAAGGACGGCACCTCTTATTCTGTTCTCCATATCTCACAGCCTTTTGTCGTTTTCCCATCCTGACGTTTGTCCACCCATCTACTGATCAAGATAGACACAAAATGCTAGAGTAACTCAGCAGGTCAGACAGCAACTCTGGAGAAAAGGAATAGGTGAGGTTTCGGGTCGGCCCGCTCGAGTTACAGACCCACTGAGTTACTCCAGCTTTCGGTGTCTATCTTTGGTTTAATCCAGCATTTGCAGTTCCTTCCTACACATCTGCCGATCAAGCCTCCCTCACCTGCATCCACCTATCACTTACCAGGTTTCGACCCACCCCACCTCTCTTCCAGCTTTCCCCCCCTTACCACAATCACTCTGAAGGAGGATCCCAGCCCAAAACGTCGCCCATCCATGTTCTCCATTGATACTGCCTGACCTGCTGAGTTACTCCAGCACTTTGTGTCCTTTCTTGCAAAACCAGCATCTGCAGTTCCTGTGTCCATATCTGTTCCTGGGACTTGGGACTACCTCGACCGGATACAGGAAGCCAATGGAGAGAGCCCACCCACACTGTCCCCACAACATCCTCCAACTTCAACTTCAGAGAACCAACATATTCTCCCCAGAGTGAATCTGAGGGTTGCAGAGATCGGTTGGGTTGCAGAGAGTCGAGTGCAGTGATGAAGGGGTACAGAGAGAGGGATGGGTGTAGGGTCTGGATGGGGTTACAGATCCTGCCTCTCACTCCCACTACATAGAGTCATAGTCACAGCACAGAAACAGGCCCTTCGGCCCAACTTGCCCATGCTGACCAAGATGCCCCATCTACACTAGCCCTACCTGTCTGTGTTTGGCCCATATCCCTCTAAACCTGTCCTATCCATGAACCTGTCCAAATGTCTACTAAATGGTGTGGTAGCACCTGCTTCAACGAATTCCTCTGGCAGCTCGTTCCATGTAGCCACCATCCTCAGTGTGAAAAGGTTTTTCCTCGGGTTACTATTAAATCTTTCCCCCCTCATCTTAAATCTATGTTCCTGGTGATTGATTCCCCTACCCTAGGTAAAGGTCTCTGGGCTTCTACCCTGCCTATTCCCCTTATGGTTTTAAACACCTCTATCAGATCACCCCTCAGCATCCTGCGCTCTAAGGAATAAAGTCCTAGCCCGCCTGACCACTTCATATAGCTCAGGCCCTCAAGTCCTGGCAACATCCCAGTAAATCTTCTCTGCACTCTCTCACCTTAGCAATAGCCACCTTTCCTATAGCAGGGTAACCAAAACTGAACACAACACTCCAAGTGTGGCCTCACCAAAGTCTTGTACAACTGTACCATAACATCCCAAATTCTATACTCAATACCCGGATTGATGAAGGCCAGTTCTAAAAGCCTCTCTGACCACCCTATCTATCTGTGACGACACTTTCAAGGGACTAGGTACCAGTACTCTTGCGCTCGGTCCCCCTTAACCAAACTGATCTCCCGGTGGCCGAGCACTTCAACTCCCCCTCCCATTCCCAGTCTGACCTTTCTGTCATGGGCCTCCTCCAGTGCCATAGTGAGGCCCACCGGAAATTGGAGGAACAGCACCTCATATTTCGCCTGGGCAGCTTGCAGCCCAGTGGTATGAACATTGACTTCTCCAACTTTAGATAGTTCCTCTGTCCCTCCCGTCCCCTCCTCCTTCCCAGATCTCCCTCTATCTTCCTGTCTCCACCTATATCCTTCCTTTGTCCCGCCCCCCTGACATCAGTCTGAAGAAGGGTCTCGACCCGAAACGTCACCCATTCCTTCTCTCCTGAGATGCTGCCTGACCTGCTGAGTTACTCCAGCATTTTGTGAATAAGTACCTTCGATTTGTACCAGCATCTGCAGTTATCTTCTTATAGTACTCCTAGATCCCTCTGCTCTACAACACTCCGCAAAGCCCCAGCATTTATTGTGTGGGTCCTGCCCTGGTTATTCACCCTCCCACTCCCAGCTTTCATCCCCCCCACCCCTCACCCCTCCTCCTCCACCAACCACTACCCTGCCTCCCACACCCGTATCCCCCCTCCCCCGCCTACCACACCCCACCCCTCCCCCTGGGTCCCCCTCCCTCCGCACACCCCTCCACCCGCCCCTGTTCCCCGTGCCCTCCCCCACCCACCATGCCTCCCCCCCCCACCCCCCTCACCGTGCCTCCGTCGTGCCCGCCGCTGGTTGCCGGCACAGGCGACCAGCACGCTGACCGTCACGGCTATGAGCAGGAAGCAGCCTCCTGCGATGACCCCTGCCCTCACCGACCCGTCCCCCCCCTCCTGGGGAGGGAGCCACACCATTCCTGCAGGGAGAGGGGATCACAGGGAGATCACAGACAGGGGGAGGCCACTCTGCCCCACCACAGCTTACTATCTTGTTGTAGGAGCAATCCTGGTCAGCTGACTGACTCCTCGCCTCCTTGCACTCCCTCCTCGCTCCCCACAGGCCCACACTCTCCCTCCCCTCCCCTCCCCTCGCACTCCCTCCTCGCTCCCCACAGGCCCACACTCTCCCTCCCCTCCCCTCCCCTCGCACTCCCTCCTCGCTCCCCACAGGCCCACACTCTCCCTCCCCTCCCCTCCCCTTGCACTCCCTCCTCGCTCCCCACAGGCCCACACTCTCCCTCCCCTCCCCTCCCCTCCCCTCCCCTCCCCTCCCCTCGCACTCCCTCCCCTCCCCTCCCCACCCCTCGCACTCCCTCCTCTCCCCCCTCGCACTCCTTCCTCGCTCCCCACAGGCCCACACTCTCCCTCCCCTCCCCTCCCCTCGCACTCCCTCCTCTCCCCCCTCGCACTCCCTCCTCGCTCCCCACAAGCCCACACTCTCCCTCCCCTCCCCTCCCCTCGCACTCCCTCCTCGCTCCCCACAGGCCCACACTCTCCCTCCCCTCCCCTCCCCTCGCACTCCCTCCTCTCCCCCCTCACGCCCCTTCCTCTCCCCACAGCCCCACATGCTCTCCCTCCTCTCTCCATCACTCTGCACATTCCCTCCTCTCCCCACGGCCTCACTCCCTTCCTCCTCTCCTCTCCCCACAGTCCCTCCTCACCCATTTATAGACCCTGCCCTCTGATTTACACTGCCCCCTCTCATTCTCCCAGCAAGGCGTGACCCCTCACATTTATCGCCGTTAACCGTCACCTGCGGCCGCCCTGCCCATTGACCCTGACCGCTGAATGTGCGGCTCCTCCCTGCCCTTCCCTGCCCCCTGCTTGTTGGAGTACAGCCTGTGTACCTGGCCACAGTCACTCTGTGTACCTGTCCACAGTGACTGTGTACCTGGCCACACTGACTGTGTACCTGGCCACAGTGACACTGTGTACCTGTCCACAGTGACTCTGTGTACCTGGCCACACTGACTCTGTGTACCTGTCCACACTGACTCTGTGTACCTGGCCACACTGACTCTGTGTACCTGGCCACACTGACTCTGTGTACCTGTCCACACTGACTCTGTGTACCTGGCCACACTGACTCTGTGTACCTGGCCACAGTGACTCTGTGTACCTGTCCACACTGACTCTGTGTACCTGGCCACAGTGACTCTGTGTACCTGGCCACAGTGACTCTGTACCTGGCCACATTGACTCTGTACCTGGCCACATTGACTCTGTACCTGGCCACAGTGACTGTGTACCTGTCCACAGTGACTCTGTACCTGGCCACATTGACTCTGTGTACCTGGCCACACTGACTCTGTGTACCTGGTCACACTTACTCTGTGTACCTGGTCACACTGACTCTGTGTACCTGGTCACACTGACTCTGTGTACCTGTCCACAGTGACTCTGTACCTGGTCACACTGACTCTGTACCTGTCCAGTGACTCTCTGTACCTGTCCACACTGACTCTGTACCTGGTCACACTGACTCTGTGTACCTGGTCACACTGACTCTGTACCTGGTCACACTGACTCTGTGTACCTGGTCACAGTGACTCTCTGTACCTGTCCACACTGACTCTGTGTACCTGGTCACACTGACTCTGTACCTGGTCACACTGACTCTGTGTACCTGGTCACAGTGACTCTCTGTACCTGTCCACACTGACTCTGTGTACCTGGTCACACTGACTCTCTGTACCTGTCCACAGTGACTCTGTGTACCTGTCCACAGTGACTCTGTACCTGTCCACACTGACTCTGTACCTGTCCACAGTGACTCTCTGTACCTGTCCACACTGACTCTGTACCTGGTCACACTGACTCTGTGTACCTGGTCACACTGACTCTGTACCTGGTCACACTGACTCTGTGTACCTGGTCACAGTGACTCTCTGTACCTGTCCACACTGACTCTGTGTACCTGGTCACACTGACTCTGTGTACCTGTCCACAGTGACTCTGTACCTGTCCACAGTGACTCTGTGTACCTGTCCACAGTGACTCTGTGTACCTGGTCACACTGACTCTGTGTACCTGGTCACACTGACTCTGTGTACCTGGTCACACTGACTCTGTGTACCTGTCCACACTGACTCTCTGTACCTGTCCACAGTGACTCTGTACCTGTCCACAGTGACTCTCTGTACCTGTCCACAGTGACTGTGTACCTGTCCACAGTGACTCTGTACCTGGCCACATTGACTCTGTACCTGGCCACATTGACTCTGTACCTGGCCACAGTGACTGTGTACCTGTCCACAGTGACTCTGTACCTGGCCACATTGACTCTGTGTACCTGTCCACAGTGACTCTGTGTACCTGTCCACATTGACTCTGTACCTGTCCACAGTGACTCTGTGTACCTGTCCACAGTGACTCTGTACCTGGCCACAGTGACTCTGTGTACCTGTCCACAGTGACTCTGTACCTGGTCACATTGACTCTGTACCTGACCTCAGTGACTCTGTACCTGTCCACAGTGACTCTGTGTACCTGGCCACATTGACTCTGTACCTGTCCACAGTGACTCTCTGTACCTGGCCACATTGACTCTGTACCTGGCCACAGTGACTCTGTGTACCTGTCCACACTTACTCTGTGTACCTGGTCACACTTACTCTGTGTACCTGGTCACACTGACTCTGTGTACCTGGTCACACTGACTCTGTGTACCTGTCCACAGTGACTCTGTACCTGGTCACACTGACTCTGTACCTGTCCACAGTGACTCTCTGTACCTGTCCACACTGACTCTGTACCTGGTCATACTGACTCTGTGTACCTGGTCACACTGACTCTGTACCTGGTCACACTGACTCTGTGTACCTGGTCACAGTGACTCTCTGTACCTGTCCACACTGACTCTGTGTACCTGGTCACACTGACTCTCTGTACCTGTCCACAGTGACTCTGTGTACCTGTCCACAGTGACTCTGTGTACCTGTCCACAGTGACTCTGTACCTGTCCACAGTGACTCTGTGTACCTGTCCACAGTGACTCTGTGTACCTGGTCACACTGACTCTGTGTACCTGGTCACACTGACTCTGTGTACCTGGTCACACTGACTCTGTGTACCTGTCCACACTGACTCTCTGTACCTGTCCACAGTGACTCTGTACCTGTCCACAGTGACTCTCTGTACCTGTCCACAGTGACTCTGTGTACCTGTCCACAGTGACTCTGTACCTGTCCACAGTGACTCTGTGTACCTGTCCACAGTGACTCTGTGTACCTGGTCACACTGACTCTGTGTACCTGGTCACACTGACTCTGTGTAGCTGGTCACACTGACTCTGTACCTGTCCACAGTGACTCTGTGTACCTGGTCACACTGACTCTGTGTACCTGTCCACACTGACTCTGTACCTGTCCACACTGACTCTGTGTACCTGTCCACACTGACTCTACCGCAGCGGTAAACGTTGGTGTCTCCCCGCCCGCCACCCACGAGGCTCGGCCCAGAGAGAGAGGGAGGAGGCGCTGGTCAGTGGCGGCTCCGGCCGCAGCTACTCACCCTGTGTGGACACGTTGACGGTGCGGCCGGCCACACTGACCTGTTCCCCACGCCGGGACCGCAGGCGCAGCAGGTAGTGCGAGTCCTGAGGGAGGGAGCGAGAGCCGGCAGGATGAGGGAGTGTGGCCTTAGGGTGCCCTGCTCCCCCTCACCCCCACTCTGCATCCCTCCATCACCCTCCCTCGCCACATCCCTCTCCTCCCCACCTCCCTTGTTCCCCTCCCCACCTCCCTCCTTCCTCCCCATTACCCTTACTCCCTTCCCTCCCCCTCCCCTTCCCACCCCACCTCCCTCGTTCCCCTCCCCACCTCCCACATTCTCTTCCCTCCCCCTCACCTCCACACCCCAACACCCTCCCTCCCCTTCACACCCCACCACCCTCCCTCTCCTCCTCACCTCCCTCACTCCCTCCCCTCCCCACCCCACTCCACCCCCTCCCCTCCCCACCCCACTCCACCCCCTTCCGTCCCCACCTCCCTCACTCCCTTCCTTCACCCTCCCTCTCCTCCCCACCCCACCCCCTTCCCTCCCCACCTCCCTCCCCTCCCCACCTCCCTCCCCTCCCCACCCCCCTCCCCACCTCCCTCCCTTCCTTCACCCTCCCTCTCCTCCCCACCTCACCTCACTCCCTTCCTTCACCCTCCCTCCCCTCCCCACCTCACTTCCCTCCCTCCGTCAGAGCTCTCTGCTCCAGGCCCTCCCTACCCCTCTCTGTCTTACCATCTCTGTTTTTCTGCCTCTTTCTCTAACTCTCTCCCTCTCTCCCTTTCTATGCTTCTCTCTTTTCATCTCACGCTCCATCTGCCTCCCTCAATCTCACTTTCTTTCACACTTCTCTCTTTCTCCTTTCCTCTCTCCCTCCATCTGCCTCAGTCGTTTCTTCCGTTCTCCCCTACGTGTTGCTTTCCCTATTCCTCTCTCCCCTTCTTTCTTTCTCTTTTCCTCACCTCTCCCTCTCTCCTCCCATCTCTCTCTCCATCTCACATAGAGTTGCCCACAGCATGGACACAGCTTTGGCCCACCGAGTCCGTGCCGGCCAGCCATCCCTGCACATTAACACTATCCTACACACACTAGGGACAATTTAACATTTATATCAGACCAATTAACCTACAAACCTGTGTGTCTTTGATGTGTGGGAGGAAACCATAGATCTCGGAGAAAACCCATGCCCTCACAGGGAAATGATACAAATAGCACTCATAGTCAGGGTGGAAACTGGGTCTCTGGCGCTGTAAGGCAGCAACTCTACCGCTGCATCACCGTGCCACCCTGCCTTGCCCTTGCACTCATTAAATTCTCTTCCCCAAATTCCCTCGATTCCACGACCCTCTCCACAGTTAATGCACACGATAAGAATTAATTGAGGATCTCCCCTTGGACCCATGACTTAGTGCATGGATCCTTTAGGCAGCCTAGTCTCCTACAGAATCTCTTAGGATTGATTCTCCCTCACCTTATCTGGCAGGGAGATCTCATGTCCACGTTTATAATCCTCTTAACTTCTTTCCTACGTGCACTGTTACATCTCTTCACGCCCTCCCATGCCATCTGAATGAGACTTACCCAATTTTAGAACTTTAACTTCTAGACAAGTCCTATACTTTTTTCAAAACTATCTTGAAACTATTAGATTGATGGTCACTGGCCCCATGGTGGACCCCACTCACACTCAGTCATTGACTTCCTCCCCCCCCCCCCCTCCTCATTTCCCACTGCCCTCTCCCTCGTACGGCCATTACATACTGTTTCAGAAAACTTTCCCGGTCATAGTTTCCAAATTGTGTCACAGTCTAAGCCCTTGGCACTGTTCGCTAACACAGTCAATGTGTTAAAGTCACCAACTGTTATAATCCTTTTATTCTCATTTTGCTCGCTCTCTCCCCCCATACCCTCTCTCGGCTCTCTCTCTCTCTATTCCCCTCCCCCTATCTCTGTCTCTCCCCTCTTCACCCAAAATTTGTCCTGGACCAACTCCAATGAAACTACTGCTAAAAACAGTACAGCAACGCCTCTACTTCCTCAGCAGACTGAGGAAGTTCAGCATGTCTCCAACGACTTTTACTGCCTTCTGCAGATGCACCGGAGGAAGCATTCTGTGGGTTTTGGCAGTAGTTCTGCACAAGACCACAAGAAACTGCCCTGGGAAAGCAGCCAACATAATTCCCTCTTCCCCCCTCTACTGCTGGACAGCAGATACAACAGCTTCAAAACACCTACCACCAGATTGAGGAACAGCTGCTTCCCTGCTGTTATCAGGCCACTGAAGAGACCTCTCACAAACTAGGGTGCAGTCCGAATCTGCCAATCTACCTCATAGCGTACTTTTTTAATCCACAAGGTCAATAGACAATAGACAATAGGTGCAGGAGGAGGCCATTCGGCCCTGTACTGTAACGCTATAACACTGTTCCTCTCTATTCTGCACTCTGGTTAGTTTCCTCCTTGCACCACCTGTTTTTGTGCAGTTAGTTTTTCACTGTATCTTGGTACATGTGACAATAAAAAAAACAATAGCCCCTCTCTTCCTCGTATCCCCCCCCCCTCATCTCACCTCCCTTTCTCTTGCACGCCCTCTCTCGCCCCTCTTGCCTTCTACTCCATCTGCTCACTCCTCCACCTCTCCCAACTCTCCTCTCTCACCCCCCTTATTCTCCCCTCTCCCTCCCCGATTTCACACCTTGCTCCCGGTTCCTTCCCCCTCTTCCCTCTCTCTCCCTCACACACCCTCCCTCTCTCCCACTTTCCCCTTCCTCCGCCTCTCTCGTCCCTCACTCCTCATCCCACTCTCCTATTTCCCCCTCTTCTCTCCCCCTTCTTTCACACCCTGTCCCTCTCTCCCACCTCCCTTCCCCCTCCTCTCCCCCCCATGTCTCACATCCACTCCCTCTCTACCACTCTTCCATTCCCTCTCCTGTCTCTCACACCTTCTCTCCCATTTTCCCCTTCTCTCTACCCCCTCCTCTCACACCCTCTCCCTCTCCTCCCTTCCTCACCCTCTCTCCTGTGTCTCACATCTCTATGACTTTCCCCTTAACTCTCTCCCCTCCTCTCTCCCCTCTCACTCACACCCTCACCCTCTCCCTCTCCCACCTCCCTCCCCCTCCTCTCTCCTGTCTCTCACACCCCCTCTCTCCCACTCCCCCTCCCTCTCACCTTGACCAGCCCCCGCAGCAGCAGCTCCTCTTGGATGGCTGGGATGGCACTGTGCATCAGTCTCCAGCCACTGCCTTCCCAGGACTCCAGGAGATAGGCGGTGGGAGGCAGTGAGGAGGGGAGGGGAGCTTCCCAGTGCAGCAAGATCCCACGCTGTGTCCGATTGGCCTTCAGGGAGCTGGGCGGGAGGAGGTAAAGCTGTTCCAGCACCGGGGTCCGGGGTGGGCTTGTTGCCACGGGAACACCTGTTTTTGGGGGGGGGGGGCGGGTGAAAGAGTGTTCAATGGGTTGGGAGTTTCTGTTCAGTCAATGGGTGTCAGAGGTCAGCACTTAGGGACTGGGGTCAGGTATTTCTCCTAGGGGTCAGGATGGTAATAACAGGGTCCTTGCTTGAGGTCAGAGGTACAAGGGTTGGATCCAGGGCAGAGGTCAGTGCAGTTTTGGCCATTGACAAACACAGCGATGGGTGAGGGATCATTCCAGGGGCTTGATGTCAGTCTGAGGTCCAGGCCGACACCGTCACAGAGTCAAAGCAGAGGTCAGCTTGGGGTCAGAGGTGAGCACTCAGGGTCAACTTGGGGAAGTTGAGTAAGAAGTCTAGGTCAATAGCTCAAGGTCAGGGGTCAGCACAGGTGCAGAAGATGGCACTGTCTTGGTATTGTGGGTTTGGATGGCAACATGGGGTCGGCGCAGGTCAGGGGTTGGGGTCAGTGGTCGGTGTGGGTCGGGGGTCGGCATGGGGTCGGGGGTTGGCGCAGGGTCGGGGGTCTGGATCTGCATGGGGTCGGGGGTCGGCGCGGTGTCGGGGGTCGGCGTGGGGTCAGGAGATGGAGTCAAGGGTCGGGGGTCGGCACAGGGTCGGGGTCGGCGCGGGGTCGGGAGTCGGCGCGGGGTCAGGTGGGCGCAGGGTCGGGGGTCGGCGTGGGATGAAGGGTCGGCGTGGGGTCAAGGGTCGGGGAGGCGGGGTGGGCACTCACTCTGGGTGCAGGCAGATAGGATCTCAGTGAAGGGACTGCTCCCCCGCTCGCTCTGTGCCAGCACACTGAACTGGTAGCACGTGTCAGGCCACAGACCAGCCACCCACAGCCAGTGGGCACCCAGCGGAACCTTCTGGAAAATCCAGTCGTGTGGCTGGGGGACCACCTGCTGAAACCTGGGGAGAGCGAGAATGAGAGAGAGTGAAAGATAGAGACAAAGGGAGAGGCAGATTCACAGACAGACAGTGAGAGATAGAGTGAGATGGAGTCAGACAGAAGGCGAGGCAGGGAGACGGGGGCGAGGCAGGGAGACGGAGGCGAGGCAGGGAGACGGAGGCGAGGCAGGGAGACGGAGGCGAGGCAGGGAGACGGGGGCGAGGCAGGGAGACGGGGGCGAGGCAGGGAGACGGGGGCGAGGCAGGGAGACGGGGGCGAGGCAGGGAGACGGGGGCGAGGCAGGGAGACGGGGGCGAGGCAGGGAGACGGGGGCGAGGCAGGGAGACGGGGGCGAGGCAGGGAGACGGGGGCGAGGCAGGGAGACGGAGGCGAGGCAGGGAGACGGGGGCGAGGCAGGGAGACGGGGGCGAGGCAGGGAGACGGGGGCGAGGCAGGGAGACGGGGGCGAGGCAGGGAGACGGGGGCGAGGCAGGGAGACGGGGGCGAGGCAGGGAGACGGGGGCGAGGCAGGGAGACGGAGGCGAGGCAGAGAGACGGGGGCGAGGCAGGGAGACGGGGGCGAGGCAGGGAGACGGGGGCGAGGCAGGGAGACGGGGGCGAGGCAGGGAGACGGGGCGAGGCAGGGAGACGGGGGCGAGGCAGGGAGACGGGGGCGAGGCAGGGAGACGGGGGCGAGGCAGAGGGGGGAGAGAGAAAGGGGATCGGGGGAAAGGGGGAGAGGGAGGAAGGGCGGAGAGGGGAATAAAGGAAGAAGCGGGGAGGAGAGAGGGGGAAAGGACGGGGGAGAGAATGATAAAGGGGGATAGAGGGAAATGGGGGAAAAAAGAAAGAGATGGGGAGACCAAGAAAAGGATGGTGCATGATTGGGAGAAAGATGGGGGGAACGAAAGGGAGAGAGAGGGAGAGAGTGAAGCGTGAAGGAGGGGGGGGGGGTGGGGTGGATTGAGGATCGACGGATGGAGAGAAAGAGATAGAGAGAGGAATAGCGGATGAATGGGGAGGAGTGAGGAAGCAGAGTGTGAGAGGTGGAAGGAGGGAGTGTGACGGAGGGAATAAGAGAGACATTGAGCTCCGAACTTCATCATCCATGCACTCTGATGGGTACGGTGCACAAAGCAGTGTTTCCCTCTGTGGAGCTCTGGCACATCCCGGGAGCAATGTCGTCATGGGCACTGGGGGCCACACAGTGAGGGCACTGGGGGTCATAGTGAGGGCACGGGGGTCATAGTGAGGGCACGGGGGTCATAGTGAGGGCACTGGGGGTCACACAGTGAGGGCACGGGGGTCACAGTGAGGGCACTGGGGGTCACAGTGTGAGCACTGGGGGTCACAGTGAGGGCACGGGGGTCATAGTGAGGGCACTGGGGGTCACACAGTGAGGGCACGGGGGTCACAGTGAGGGCACTGGGGGTCACACAGTGAGGGCATGGGGGGCCACAGTGTGAGCACTGGGGGCCACAGTGAGGGCACGGGGGTCATAGTGAGGGCACTGGGGGTCACACAGTGAGGGCAGGGGGGTCACAGTGAGGGCACTGGGGTGAGGGCACAGGGGGTCACAGTGTAAGCGCTGGGGGTCACACAGTGGGCACGGGGTCACAGTGAGGGCACTGGTGGTCAGTGTGGGCCACTCAAAGTGGGCAGTGGGGGCCACTGGAGTCACACAGTGTGGGGACTGGTCCACCTTGGCACTCGTGGTCATGAAGTGAAAGATCATCCCTGAGCATGATCAGCCCCAATGGGTGCGGAGGGTGGTGGAGGTCAAAGAGGGCACTATGGTCCAAACGAAGGGCTTTGGGCCGAGGTGAAAGGCCAAAGGCAGGGTATACCCAAGCCAGATCATAGGTCAGGGAGGAGGTAGCAAGAGGTATTATTGATGACCCCTGACCCAGCCCCGATGACCCCTCCGGCTTACCAGACGGAGAAGTGTTGCTGGTGACCTCCGTCGAACCCCGGAGACCAGGAAATGTTCACCCCAAAACTTCCAGCGCCGAGGGTCACCCTGGTCGGAGGGTGCGGACTGGTGCCTGGGGCAGCGGTGAAAGGGGAGAGTTCACACCAACAAGCCACACTGCCCCAAACCCCCAGCCGGCCAAACTGGACCCCACACACCCCCGCCCCCAAACTGTGGGACCCCTCACCCTCGGACACTGGGACCCCACCCCCCAATCTGTAGGACCCCACACCCCCCCAAACTGTGGGACCCCTCACCCTCGGACACTGGGGCCCCAACCCCCCCCAACCTGTGGGACCCCTCACCCTCGGACACTGGGACCCCACCCCCCCCCCAACCTGTGGGACCCCACGCCCCCCACCCCCCATGGAGGAGCAATCTCTGTCCCTGGCTGTGGGGTGACCTCTGACCTGTGACCTGGAGCCAGGTGTTGGTGGTGATCTGCGACACGTTGCTACTGGCGACGCACTCCCAGAGGCCGTGGTGCAGCGGGGAGACCGGGCCTAGGACCAGCGTCCCGTCACCCAGCACCCGGTAATGGGCACCCACCTCACCGGGCTGTGGAGGGAGGGAGGGAGGAGAGAGTGGAGTCACCCAGCACCATACTCACACATTTCACCAGTACCTCCTCTCCCCCAGCCCCCACCCCCCTCTCCCCCAGCCCCCACCCCCCTCTGCCCCTGCCCCAGCCCCACCCCCCTCTCCCCCAGTCCCACCACCATCTCGGTATGTCCCCAACAACCTTCACCAACTTCTACTGACGTGTTGTTAAAGGCATTTTCTCGGGATGCACCACAGCATGGTTTGGGAACAGCTCCATCCATGACCGCGAGAGTTGTGGACATAGCCCAATCTACCACCCAAACCAACCTCTATTCCATTGACTCCATCTACACTTCATGCTGCCTTGGCAAGGCCACCAGCATAATCGAGGACCAGCCCCGGTCACTCCCTCTTCTCCCCTCTCCCATCAGGCAAGAGGTACAGAAGTGTGAAAATGCATACCTCCAGATTTAGGGACAGGTTCTCCCAGCTGTTATCAGGTAACTGAACCGTCCTCTCATCAGCTAGAGTGCACTCCTGACCTCCCATCTTTAATCGGATCTTATTGGTCTTTACCTTGCACTAAACGTCCTACCCATTATCCTTTATCTGTTGATGGATTGTCATCATTTATAGTCTTGTTGACCGGTTAGTACATAACAAAATGCTTTTCACTGGACCTCGATACATATGACAATAATAAACTAAACTAAACTTTCATCCCCCCCCTCTCTCTTCCTCCCTCACCCTCCTTCCCTCTCTCCTCCCTCTTCGTTTCCTTCATCCCATCTCTCCAACACCCACCCCACCCCACCGTCCCCCTCCCTCCCACCACTTCTCCCTCCTCCCCCCCAACCCACCTTGCTCCAGCTGACACCCCTCTCCAACTCGTTCCCCATCTCTCCCTCACTCCACCCTTTCCTCTTCCCCACTCTCCCCCTCCCTCTAAACTCCCCCTCCCTCCGCCCCCCCACTCCCCCTCCCTCTAACCCCCCACTCCGCCCCCTCACCCTCCTCCAGCTGACTCCCCCCTCTCCCACCATCACCCCCCCCACCTTGCTCCAGCTGACTCCCCCCTGTCCCCCCACCCCCCACCTTGCTCCAGCTGACTCCCCCCTCTCCCCCCACCCTCCTCCAGCTGACTCCCACCCCCTCCCACCACCCCCCCACCTTGCTCCAGCTGACTCTGGGCCATGGATCCCCTGTGGCGGTGCAGCCGATTCTCAGCTCCTGACCGATTGCCGGCCGGTAACTTGCCGCCGGTCGCACGACAAACTTCGGAGGGTCCTGGGGACAAAAACCGAGAGCTCAGTCACAGAGGGAGAGGCAGGCAGTGGCAGAGAGAGACAGTGGGGGGGGGGGGGGGGGGGGCTCAGGGGAGACAGAACCAGGAGAGGAGACAATAGGAAAGGGAGAGACAACAGGCGAGAGGGAGGATGGAGAAGAGGGGGGGTGTAAGAGAGAGGGACAGAGGGGGACATAAAGAAGTGGGGGCAGGGGTAGAAAGAGGGGGAATTGAGAGAGATAAAGGAGGGGAGGGAGGGAGAGACAGAGATGAGAGATGGAGGGAGGGAGGGAGAGAGGGTGGGAGGGTGCAGGAGGGAGAGAGTGAGGAGGGGCAGCACACACAAACCTTGAGTATGATGTGGGTGGGGGTGGAGTTCCCCAGGGTGCCCAGGCTGTTGTAGGGAGTGCAGCTGTAGACACCACTAGCTGTGTTGTCCACCACCGCAATCAGTATGGCCCCGTCCTCCGCCACAGACCAACCAGGAACCTGCGGAGAGGGGGGGGGGGGGGAGGGGAGAGAGAGGGGGGGAAGGGGGAGAGAGAGAGAGAGAGGGGGGGGATGGGGGGCTCAATAGCAAGAACCAACAAAGAGCACAAAATAAATAGGATAGAGAGATCTGAGAGAGATGGTGGAGCGCCCATGTGGAGAGGATGGAGACACATGGGGGAGATGACAGGACAACTGAGTGATGGTGGTACAGGGAGGTGATGGTGGGGGAAAAGCGGATGGTGGGGTTGTGATGGGGGGCGGGGGAGGTATGGGAGAGACAGGGAGATGGACGCATGCAGGAGACAGAGGCAGAGACGGGGAGATGGGGAGAAGGTGGGGGGGCCGGCGGGGAGACATCTACCTGAGCGACTGGCAGCGAGTGTCCATCCTTGCTCCAGGACACGTGGCTCAATGGGGGGTGGAGACAGACGGGCACGGGATCCGACCCTCCAGCCCCGAGGCGAGGACGGTGATGTGAGGCATCGGCAAGGTGTAGGCTGGGTCTGGGGGGGCACAGAGCGGGGGTCAGCACCGCCCAGCCACAGGTACACCCACTACCACCTTCCACTCCAGCACATCCCAGCACCACTCCAGCACATCCCAGCACCACTCTAGCACATCCCAGCACCACTCCAGCACATCCCAGCACCACTCTGGCACATCCCAGCACCACTCCAGCACATCCAGCACCACTCCAGCACATCCAGCACCACTCCAGCACAACCCAGCACGACTCCAGCACACCCCAGCACGACTCCAGCACACCCCAGCACCACTCCAGCACAACCCAGCCCCACTCTGGCACATCCCAGCACCACTCCAGCACAACCCAGCCCCACTCTAGCACATCCCAACACCACTCCAGCACATCCGGTCGCACTCCAGAGCAGCCCACCCATTCCCACTCTAGAACAATCCAACCCCGCTCTAGAACAATCGGTTCCTTCTCGGAACGATCCAATCCCTCCCCGGAAAAATACCCTCCACTCCAGAACATCCCAGCACCACTCCATCACATCCCAGCACCACTCCAGCACATCTCAGCACCACTCCAGCACAACCCAGTCCCACTCTAGCACATCCCAGCACCACTCCAGCACATCCCAGCACCACTCCAGCACAACTCAGCACGACTCCAGCACATCCCAGCACCACTCCAGCACAACCCAGCACTACTCTGGTACATCCCAGCACCACTTCAGCACAACCCAGCCCCACTCTAGCACATCCCAGCACCACTCCAGCACATCCGGTCGCACTCCAGAGCAGCCCACCCATTCCCACTCTAGAACAATCCAACCCCGCTCTAGAACAATCAGTTCCGCCTCGGAACGATCCAATCCCTCCCCGGAAAAATACCCTCCACTCCAGAACAACCCCGTCCCATTCTAGAGCACCCCACCACCCACTCTAGAACATCCCAATCCCACTAGAGCAGTTCACCCCCACTAGAACAACCCAGTCCCACCCGAGATCAACCTATTCCCACTCTAGAACAGCCCATTCCCACATTAGAACAGCCCAATCCCACTCTAAAACAACCCATTCCCACTCCAGAACAACCCATTCCCACTCTAAAACAACCCACCCCTACTCTAGAGCAACCCCTCACCACTCTAGAACACAACATTCCCGCTCCGGTACAGGACATTTCCACTCTAGAACAGCTCATTCCCGCTCTAGAACAACCCATTCCTGCTCTAGAACAGCCCATTTCCACTCTAAGCAGCCCAGTACAACTCTCGAACAATCCAGTCCTGCCTGGAACAATCTAATTCCTTCCTGGAGCAATTCAGTCCCATTCCAGAACAATCCAGTCTCGGTCTAGAACAGCGCAAGTGTGGCCAGACAGAGGTATATAAAATTAGAAGAGGCATGGATAGGGTAGATAGTCAGAACATTTATAGCGGGGTAAAAATGTCAAAGACTAGAGGGAATAGTTTCAAAGTAAGTAGAGTAAAAGGAGATGTGCGCGGCAGGTTTTTTACACGGAGCGTGGTGTTTGTCTGGAACCTGCTGCCAGGGATGGTGGTGGAGTTAGACTATAAATGGCATCAAGAAGCTTTTGGACAGGCACATGGATAGTACTGATTACTATGGGTGACAGGGGTTATGGGAAGAAGGAAGGAGATTGGGGGTTAGGAGGGAGAGATAGATCAGCCATGATTGAATGGTGGAGTAGACTTGATGGTCTGAATGGCCTCATTCTGCTCCTATCACTGATGAGCATGAAGAAGAGATCAGTTTAATCAGGCATCATGTTCAGCACAAGCACTGTGGGCCGAAGGGCCAGTTCCTATGCTCTACTGTTCTATGTGAGGGAAGGAGCGGGAGATGCTGGTTTACACCACAGACAGACACAGAAAGTTGGAGTAACTCAGGCAGCATCTGTGGAGAAAAGGAATAGGTGATGTTTCGAGTCGAGACCTTTCTTCAGACTGAGAGTCAGGTGAGAGGGATGGTACTGTTCTATGTTTGGTTGTTTGTGGTTTATGATAGTCTGATGTTCTGGTTGTGATGTTCTTGCCGTTTGGGCAGTTTGTGTATGTTAGTACGACACACACTGCAATAACCTTGTTTTTGTCAAATAAAGAGGAAGGAAGCACTGAGGGATTTGCAGCTGTCGGGGTGTGTGTATGTGAGGCCGTGGGGTCCACATGCTGCAGGATTGTCACCGCACCTCACCCTTCTCCTCCCTGACCACTCCCACCTTCCCCAGCCCCCTCTGGCCCAGTGTGGTGACCACTCCCACCTTCCCCAGCCCCCTCTGGCCCAGTGTGGTGACCACTCCCACCTTCCCCAGCCCCCTCTGGCCCAGTGTGGTGACCACTCCCACCTTCCCCAGCCCCCTCTGGCCCAGTGTGGTGACCACTCCCACCTTCCCCAGCCCCCTCTGGCCCAGTGTGGTGACCACTCCCACCTTCCCCAGCCCCCTCTGGCCCAGTGTGGTGACCACTCCCACCTTCCCCAGCCCCCTCTGGCCCAGTGTGGTGACCACTCCCACCTTCCCCAGCCCCCTCTGGCCCAGTGTGGTGACCGCTCCCACCTTCCCCAGCCCCCTCTGGCCCAGTGTGGTGACCGCTCCCACCTTCCCCAGCCCCCTCTGGCCCAGTGAGGTGACCGCTCACACCCCACTCCCCCCCCCCCCCCCCCCGGCCTAGTGAGGTGACCACAACCTGCCAGCCCCCTCTGGCCCAGTGAGATGACCACTCACACCCCCCCCCCTCTGGCCCAGTGTGGTGACCATTCACCCCCCCACCCCCCCCCCTCTGGCCCAGTGAGATGACCACTCACACCCCCCCCTCTGGCCCAGTGTGGTGACCATTCACCCCCCCCCTCTGGCCCAGTGAACTGACCACAAACCTGCCAGCCCCCTCTGGCCCAGTGAGATGACCAATCACATCCCCCTCTGGCCCAGTGAGATGACCACTCCATCCCCCTCTGGCCCAGTGAGATGACCACACCCACCCCCTCTGGCCCAGTGGGATGTCCACTCCCACTCCCCTCTGGCCCAGTTAGATGACCAATCACACACCCATCCCCCCTCTGGCCCAGTGAGATGACCAGACACCCCCAGCTCCTCTCTGGCTCAGTGTGGTGACCACTCACACCCCACCTCCCCCCCTCTGGCCCAGTGAACTGACCGCAACCTGCTAGCCCCCTCTGGCCCAGTGAGATGACCATTCCCACCCCCCCTCTGGCCCAGTGGGATGACCACGTCCCCCCTCTGGCCCAGTGGGATGACCACTCCCCCCCTCTGGCCCAGTGAGGTGACCATTCCCACCCCCCTCTGGCCCAGTGAGATGACCACTCCCACCCTCCTCTGGTCCATTGAGATGAGCATTCCCACCCCCTCTGGCCCAGTGAGATGACCACTCCCACCCTCCTCTGGCCCAGTGGGATGACCACTCCCCCCCTCTGGCCCAGTGAGGTGACCACTCCCACACACTCTGGCCCAGTGGGATGACCATTCCCACCCCCTCTGGCCCAGTGGGATGACCACTCCCCCCCTCTGGCCCAGTGGGATGACCACCCCCCCTCTGGCCCAGTGGGATGACCACTCCCACCCCCCCTCTGGCCCAGTGGGATGACCACTCCCCCCTCTGGCCCAGTGTGATGACCACTCCCCCCCTCTGGCCCAGTGGGATGACCACTCCCACCCCCCTCTGGCCCAGTGGGATGACCACTCCCACCCCCCTCTGGCCCAGTGAGGTGACCAGGTGGAGTCCAGTCCCTTCCCACAGCTCCTATCCCACACCGTGCAGCGACTCACGCAGGACAGAGAGGTAGGCAGTGACTCGAGGCGACTCTCCCACCCCGTTGCTGGCGGTGCAGGTGTACCAGCCGCTGTCCATAGCCGTCGCCTCCCGCAGCACCAGGCTCCCGTCCCACCGTACGGACACTCGGTGACGCAGGTCCCTGTGGGCGCAGGGTGACAGAGGGAGACAGGAGAGATGGTGAACAGCATTACTGATCAACTCTACAATCAAACACTGCACCAGGGCCGAAGATAGACACAAAAGGCTGGAGTAACTCAGCGGGTTAGACAGCATCTCTCGAGGATAGGATAGGTGATAATTTGGGTCGAGACCCTTCTTCGGATAGTTCCTTCCTACACATTCTGACTGCCCCAGGGCCCTTCAAACCCTTGGGACTGGAACTCCAGGGCCCTTCAAACCCTTGGGACTGGAACTCCAGGGCCCTTCAAACCCTTGGGACTGGAACTCCAGGGCCCTTCAAACCCTTGGGACTGGAACTCCAGGGCCCTTCAAACCCTTGGGACTGAAACTCCAGGGCCCTTCAAACCCTTGGGACTGGAACTGTGCATGTTGCACCCGTGCGGTCTGACCCAGGGATATGGAGATGGGAACAATGCACAGTGCTCCCAGTGTGGTCTGAGTCACCACTTCACTGGCCTGGATGAGTCTGTCTTTCATCGGTCTGTGCAGTGTGAGAGGCTGCAACCCCTGGTTAAGTATCTAAATGGGCTGCCCCTCAAATCTTTGCTGCAACTCAGTGCCACGCTCCTGACCTTTGGTCACCCGGTGTAGGGGTGGTGAGGAGGTCAGCTTGCTCCTGGGTCATTCAGGGGGTGGAGGGGGAGGGTAGTCGAGGGTCCTGCTGTCACCGCCTGCCCCTGGCCAGGGGTTACCAGGGGACGGGTGTTGTCCACAGGGGTTTTAGAGGCCATCTGGGAACAGCAGGCACAGCTGGGGTCTGAGTGCATCTTAATGTCTTCATGTGAAGGAGGAACTGCAGATGCTGGTGCAAACTGAAAACAGACACAACAAGCTGGAGTAACTCAGCGGGTCAGACAGCATCTCTGGAGAGAAGGAATAGGTGACCCTTCTTCATGTTTAGAAAAGAACTGCAGATTCTGGTTTAAATCGAAGGTAAACACAAAATGCTGGGGTAACTCAGGTGGACAGGCAGCATCTCTGGAGAGAAGGAATGGGTGACGTTTCGGGTCGAGACCCTTCTTCAGACTTCACCCTTCTTCAGATTTCACCCTTCTTCATGTGTTCCTTTGATATTCTTTGTTTGGGTTGACGTTTGTTTAGAGTAGTGCATTAGTTTGTTTAGGTTAGTTTAGTTCAGAGACACAGCACGGAAACCAGCCCTTCGGCCCACCATGTCCGCACCGACCAGCGATTCCCATACACTAGCACTATCCTACACACTGAGGACAATTTTATAATCTTTACCGTAGCCAGTTAACCTACAAACCTGTACGCCTATAGAATGTGAGAGGGACCTGGAGAAAACCTACACGATCACAGAGAGAACGAACAAACTCCGTACAGAGAGCACCCGTGGTCAGGATCGAACCTGCGTCTCTGGTGCTGTGAGGCAGCAACTCTACCACTGCATCACCGTGTCGCCTTAGTTGCCCTTTACCCACTGGAGCCGTGGTGGTGACTGACCTGATGTGTTGGACGTTAACCCTGTGCTTTGACCAGGTGTATGTAACGTTGGCGGGATAGGCCTCTGCCTCACACTCGAACTCCGCGTCCTGGGTCATGTTGATGGTGGTGTTTTGGGGCGCTTGCAAAATGACCGGCGGTCCTGTGGCACATGGCAAGATCCAAAATTAACATCTGCCCAGCAGCCAGGTGTTTTAGTTTATTTTAGTTTAGAGATACAGCGTGGAAACAGGCCCTCTGGCCCACCGAGTCCTCACCGACCAGCACTCAGCTAGCTGTAAAACACATACCAGGGCCCAGCTGTAGATGTTGGTTGAAAACATCTGGTTGACAATGACAGATGTTCAATGGTGTCCAGATGTTCCCCAGATGTTTAAGCCTCATAATGGCCCACCCCACGGCCCTGCTTTAGATCTCACTGGGATTTTCTGCAGATGTTCAGCTCACCAGATGTTCTGCCATCCCAACCCTCCAAGCCGACAGCAGATTCCTGCCAACATCCAGATGTTTGCAGCTGCTTCTGTTGGTGCCCTGATGTTTGTGACCTTTATCCAGATGTTCCTTGAGAGTCTGCCCCCAGATGTTTCCCAGTAACCCAAAGCTCAGCGGCTTATTTCCAGATGTTCTTTGCACACCTCCTACCGGGCAACACATCTGTTGGGTACCCTGACTCCAATGGGGAGAGGCGGAGGGGGGGAGAGGGAGTACGTACCTATCACGTGAAGGCTGGTGCTGTGTTTGATGCTCCCCTGGTCACTGGCGGCTTCACACGTGTACAAACCCCGGCTCCAGACCCCCGTGGATGGGATCTCCAGCACCCCACCACCCACCTACGGGCAAGAGGAAGGTTGTGGGGGTGACAACGGGCCTAGGGTCACAGAGCAGCCCACCTACCCCACTCCCCCATGACCCCCTCCCCCACACCCACCTACTCCACCCCACCCCTCCCCCACCCCACCGCAACCCATTCCACATCCCCCAGACTAGAGTTCCATGGCGACCCCCATATCATCAGGTCCCAACAGATATTGACAGGTAACCCCTGCACCTCTGTCTCCAGATGTTCCCCAGGAGGATAGGGCTTGCACCCTGACAGAGGAGGAGGTGGGTGGGGGGAGCAGGCGAGTAGAGCCAAAGAAACAGCAAGATCCCACTGTTGGGAGGGGTGGGGGTCTGGGGGGGCGCTGACCATTCAGTTCACCAGGGGGCTGGCACGGTGATGCCCTGCAGCGGGCAGCTCGTTTAACGGAGTGGGCGGGGTGAGGGGTGGGTGGGGTTATGGGGTCGTCACCGTCTTCAAGCCGAGCACGTGCTCACTGCCCCCTTCCCTCCCCGAGCCACTGACCTGGACCCGCTCCCTGGGTGAGTGGGCAACTCCCGTGGGCAGCTCGCTTAACAGGGTGTGCGGGGTGATGGAAGGGGGGGTTGGGATCATCAAACCGAGCGCGTGTTCCCTGTACTCCACTCCCCCTCCCCCCACACCACCCCTCCCCCCCCTCACCACCCCTCCCCCTCACACCACCCCTCCCCCCCACACCACCCCTCCCCCTCACACCACCCCTCCCCGCTACACCACCCCTCCCCCACACCACCCCTCCCCCCACACCACCCCTCCCCCTCACACCACCCCTCCCCCTCACACCACCCCTCCCCCCAACACCCCTCCCCCACAACACCCCTCCCCCTCACACCACCCCTCCCCCCACACCACCCCTCCCCCCACACCACCCCTCCCCCCCACAACAACCCCTCCCCCCCACACCACCCCTCCCCCCCACACCTCCCCCCCACACCACCCCCGACCCCGAGCCACTGACCTGGACCCGCTCCCTGAGCGACCGGGCACCTCCAGCCGGCATCTCTCTCCCGTCCTTCCACCACCTCACCACCGGCTCCGGCACTCCGTCCACCTGGCACACCAACAGCACCGGCTCCCCCAGTCCCACTTCCAGCACAGCAGGCGGGGTGCTCGGAGAGAGGGGGGAGCTGGAGAGAATGGGGTACGGGTGGCGTGGGCACAGAGAGAAGGGCAAGGGTCAGAAACAGTGACGGAACGTCCAAAGCACATCCCCATTCACCCCATGGTGTCCGTGGACACCGCGTGGTCCTTTGGCAGGGACACCCAGGCGTGGACGTGACCCCACAAAAGAGGCCGGCAGTCGGCTCGGGCAGAGCCCTCTTCTGCCTGACACCGTGAACCACAAATGGCCAGCTTGGCCAGGCCCGGGAGCAAACCAACCAAGGCACCCACTGATTCACCCATTCCCCTTCACACTGGGTGCCCAACGATGAAGAAGGTGGGACTAATGTGCAGGCATACAGCAAGAAGCAGCCTCTTCAAATAGCCAAACAGGGGCTGCAGCCCCACACACTGCATGTAAACGTGAAGCACACACTCCTCCAGCTCACAGAGGTGGCCGGTGGCTGTGAATTAGCTCAATAATCAGTGATGGGGAACCATTGGGTGTAACACCCTCCACCACAGTATCGA
>NC_135976.1:19595901-19608367 GCF_053455715.1 Rhinoraja longicauda | reverse complement strand
CCCCCTCCCCCTCCCCTGGATCCAAACCCACCCTCCTCTCTGGACCAAAGGCCAGGGGTGGGTGCAGGGGCGATTGTGGCTCTCGGGGTCATGGGTGAATCAGGGAATCTCTTGTCACCAACACCCAGAATGAATCACCCCCCCAATCTGGCCAAAGGGAGCGGTGTGGACAGTGGGGGTGAATGTAAAATGGCTCAGACCCATTGGGAGGGGGGCGGTGTGGATGAACGGGCAGGAGTGGGGTCTTTGGGGACGGGCTTTGTGTGGGTGAACGACCAAAGGGGTCAGTGCGGGTGAACTGGATGTGCTGGTGTCCATTGTGAGGGGGTGGGGTACGTCGGAAGGGGTGGCTCCATTGTGATCCATTGGGAGTGTGTATGAGCCTCGGGGAGTACCGAGAGATGACGCCCCCCCTCCCCGTCTGCCCCTCCCTCCCCGTCTGCCCCCCCCCTCCCCGTCTGCCCCCCCCCCCCCTCCCCTTGCCGACACTCACAGTGGACCTCGATCTTCTGCTGGGCGGTGTAGACATTGTGCCGCAAGGCGCGGTGATTGACCGCACACTCTATGACAGCACCATTGTCGTCCCGCCACACCGTCAGGTTGACCACGTTGCTGAGAGCGTAGGCCCGCTGGTCAGCGGGGTCCGACTCGTACGTGTAGTGGCCTTGGGGGGGGGGGGGGCAAGGGATGGGGGGAGGGTATGAAGGGGGGAGACATGAGGAAGTGTTGGATGAGGGGATGGGGAGTCGGGGTACGAGAGGAAGGGTGACGGGGAGGGGTGGAGGAAGGGGGAGCGGTGGAGTAGGAGAAGGGGGAGGAGAGATTGAGGGGGAGGAGAGAGGTGAGGGAGAAGAGGGGAGGGGTGAGTCACGGGGGAGCGAGGAAGGGAGGGTGAAGGCGGTAGAGAGGGTGGGATAGAGTGGGGGAGGGGAATGGGGAAGGAGAGTTGGAGAGAAGAGAGAGGGGAGAGGGCAAGGGGTAGAGGGTGTGAGGGAGAAGGGAAGGATTGAGGTAGGCAGATAGGGAGGAGGAGTGAGTGAAGGAAAGAGAGGGAGAGTGAGGGAGGATGAAAACCAGACGAAGGGGAGGGGTGAGATAAAAGGAAAGGGGAGTGGGAGAAGGGGAGGGAGGAGAGAAAGAGGGGAGTGAGAGAAGGTGGAATTGATGGATGTTGGGAAAAAACCAAAGAGGAGGGAAAGAGGCAGATGGACATTGCATTCTCCCCCACTTCCCCGTCCCACCCCCTACTTCCTCAGCCCCACTCCCCCCACCTCCCACTCCCCACTCCCCCCACCTCCCACTCCCCACTCCTCCACTTCCCCGTCCCACCCCCTACTTCCCCATCCCCACTCCCCCCACCTCCCACTCCCCACTCCCCCCACCTCCCACTCCCCACTCCCCCCACCTCCCACTCCCCACTCCCCCCACCTCCCACTCCCCACTCCCCCCACCTCCCACCTCCCACTCCCCACTCCCCCCACCTCCCACTCCCCACTCCCCCCACCTCCCACCTCCCACTCCCCACTCCCCCCACCTCCCACTCCCCACTCCTCCACTTCCCCGTCCCACCCCCTACTTCCCCATCCCCACTCCCCCCACCTCCCACTCCCCACTCCTCCACTTCCCCGTCCCACCCCCTACTTCCTCCCCCACCTCCCGCTCTCCACTTCCCCGTCCCCACTCCCCCCACCTCCTGCTCGCCACACCTCCACTTTCCCATCCCCACTCCCCCCACCTCCCACTCCCCAACTCCTCCACTTCCTCATCCCCACCTTCAAACACGCCCATTCCCACCCCCACATCTCCATCCACCATTTCCCCAGCCCTACCCCACCCCCACCTCCCTGCGCCTCCCACCTCCCCATCCAAACTCCCCGCACCTCTCTGTCCACCACCCCCCTCCAGTTGCAGACTCCCCTCCTGGGGCAGGCCTGGGCAGAGCCCTGGATAGGGAGAGGGTGTGCCACCCAGCGTGAGGGGTGGGGACAGGGTCAGGGTGAGGGCCGTGCCAACACCTACCTTCCATCTCCTCGCTGCCCTTGAACCAGCGGATGGTGGCCAGCGGTTTGCTGCCCGATGTGTTGCACATCAGCGTGATGGTCCTGCCCTCTGCGATCGGCCCAATGTATCCCGAAATCTCCGGCTTCTTGGGAGCAGCTGATGCACACAAAGACCAGGCCGTCACACACTCCCGGGGTAAGGGCCAGACACAGAGTGAAGCTCTCTCTGCACTGCCCCAGCACACACCCCCAGGGCACGCGTTTCTTATCTGAAGGGGCTGCTCCTTAAATTTTGGATCCATTTTAGCCCTACGCTTCTGATTTTTGGGCACCCGGTACAGAGTGGAGAGGGAGGAGGGGGTCTCCCTGTCGGTCTGCTCCAGGGCCTGACCAAGATGGCCGTCCGTGGGTCCAGGCAGCGGGTGGTCGCCGCCACACAGAGGTCGGCTGCCTGCCCCTGTTCCGGGCCTACGTCCGTGCCCCGCGTGTCCCTGTAGAGGGAACACGCGGTGTCCATGCCACGGGGACGCTGGTCGCCGCGGGAGGTCGATTGTATTGGGGCAGGGGTTTCTCCATCTCAGGACCCTGCAGAGATACTCACCCCCCCCCTTCCGTGTACAGAGCACTCCCCCCTGTGGTCATCTCCCCCCCCCCCCCCGTGTACAGAGCACTCCCCCTGTGGTCATCTCCCCCCCCCCCCCCCGTGTACAGAGCACTCCCCCTGTGGTCATCTCCCCCCCCCACCGTGTACAGAGCACTCCCCCTGTGGTCATCTCCCCCCCCCCCCCCCGTGTACAGAGCACTCCCCCTGTGGTCATCTCCCCCCCCCCCCCCCGTGTACAGAGCACTCCCCCTGTGGTCATCTCCCCCCCCCCCCCCGTGTACAGAGCACTCCCCCTGTGGTCATCTCCCCCCCCCGTGTACAGAGCACTCCCCCTGTGGTCATCTCCCCCCCCCCCCCCCGTGTATAGAGCACTCCCCCTGTGGTCATCTCCCCCCCCCCCCCCCGTGTACAGAGCACTCCCCCTGTGGTCATCTCCCCCCCCGTGTACAGAGCACTCCCCCTGTGGTCATCTCCCCCCCCCCCCGTGTACAGAGCACTCCCCCTGTGGTCATCTCCCCCCCCCCCCCCCCCCCCCGTGTACAGAGCACTCCCCCTGTGGTCATCTCCACCCCCCCCCCCCCGTGTACAGAGCACTCCCCCTGTGGTCATCTCCCCCCCCCCCCGTGTACAGAGCACTCCCCCTGTGGTCATCTCCCCCCCCGTGTACAGAGCACTCCCCCTGTGGTCATCTCCCCCCCCCCCCCCCCGTGTATAGAGCACTCCCCCTGTGGTCATCTCCCCCCCCCCCCCGTGTACAGAGCACTCCCCCTGTGGTCATCTCCCCCCCCGTGTACAGAGCACTCCCCCTGTGGTCATCTCCCCCCCCCCCCCGTGTACAGAGCACTCCCCCTGTGGTCATCTCCCCCCCCCCCCCCCCCCCCGTGTACAGAGCACTCCCCCTGTGGTCATCTCCACCCCCCCCCCCCCCCCCCCCGTGTACAGAGCACTCCCCCTGTGGTCATCTCCCCCCCCCCCCCCGTGTACAGAGCACTCCCCCTGTGGTCATCTCCTGGCAAAGTACCGTCTCCACAGACACGTCAGCTTCTGGGGCACGCGTGATTCCCGTCTAGTTTTTAACATGACCTATTTATTAAACGTCTGGACTAAGCTTGCCTTCAGCCAATGCACTGCTCCTCGGGGGGGAGGGGGTGTTGTGGCCGGTCCCTCCCCCTGACACGATGGGTGTCAGAGAAGCTCGTGAGCGTGGAGCGATTCTGACCGGGCTTACTTACCCCCGCTCCGCTGGAATTGCTCGCCAGACCCAAGGCCTGGGATCTTTCCAGGGAACCGGTCCCACACAACATGAGCAGCCTCCGAGACACCCAGGGAAACGCTGCTGTACGGGCTGCTCCTGCACGCTCCACGCTTCCTCACCCTCGTCTCCCGTCCGGACATGCCGCGGCGGTCTGTTCCACTGGTGGGTGGGGGGGTGGGGTGGGGGGGGGGGTGGGGGGAAGGGGGTGGCGGGCAGGGTTCCTTACCCAGAACAACCACCTTGGCCACTGTGGTGCGGACAGGCATGGTGAAGATGGAGCAGGTGTAGTCCCCCTCGTCTCGCAGGGTCATGTTGCTGATGCTGATGGTCAGCTCGTGCCGGGAGTAGTAGACCAAGGAGATGCGATTATCCCGCAGCGCTGCACGACACGATCCACAACTTAAACGGCAATCCCTCCCTCACCACCACGCCCCCCACAGCCCCGCTCTTCCACACAGCAGAACTAGCACCTCCCGGCCCAGTGGAACAGGCTGGAGAGAGGGGCAGAATGGCCTCCTCCTGGCCCCGTGGAGGAGCAGAGTCTGGAAACACACTGCCCGGGTGGGGGGTGGACCAGGGTGAACGCAGAGACGGTTCCAGCCCCCCACCTCACCTCACCCCCCCCCCCCCCACCCGGATCCCTCATCCCCACCCACCCACCCCACCTTTATTACCCCCTCCCATCTCCCTCCCCACCTGTATCACAACCCCAACCATATCCCCCCCCCCACACACACGTAACCTCCACCCCACTCCCCATACCCCTCCCAACCCCACCTACATCTCCCACCCACATCAACCCACTGTACACACTCCCCACCTAACCATGTTGACCCACGCCCCCAGCCACCCCCTACCAGCCTGGTCTCCCACCACTGTTCACCCCCCATCCCTCCCCCGCCCCCACCCATCCCACTCCCATCCCCACCCATCCCTCTCCCGCCCCCACCCATCCCTCTCCCATCCCCACCCATCCCCACCCATCCCTCTCCCATCCCCACCCATCCCTCTCCCCGCCCACACCCATCCCTCTCCCGGCCCCACCCATCCCTCTCCCGCCCCCACCCATCCCTCTCCCGCCCCCACCCATCCCTCTCCCGCCCCCACCCATCCCTCTCCCGCCCCCACCCATCCCTCTCCCGCCCCCACCCATCCCTCTCCCGCCCCCACCCATCCCTCTCCCGCCCCCACCCATCCCTCTCCCGCCCCCACCCATCCCTCCCATCCCCACCCATCCCTCTCCCGGCCCCACCCATCCCTCTCCCGGCCCCACCCATCCCGTACCCGCCTGGTCTCCCACCACCACGCTGATTCCGCCCCACCCCCACCTTTCTTTTCGTCGAAGTAGAGGGTCTGCTGAGTGGGGTTGGACCACTGGAGTGAGGAGTTGTCGTTCTCCTGCACGGTGCAGCGCAGGGTCACCATGCCCCCCTCCTGCACCACCTCGTCCCCCGTCACAGGGTACAGACCATCCACATCTACGGGCACAGGGCAAGAGGGTCAGCTCTGACCGGGGGGGGGGGTGGACGAACGGGAAGCAGAGGAGGGAGGGAGAGGAGGGAGGGAGAAGAGAGGGGGAGGGGGAGGGGGAGGGGGGAGGTGGTGGAGAGTAGGGTGATGAGGTGGGGAGAAGAGAAGGTAGAAAGGGGAGATGAGGGGCTGAGGTGGGTGGTGGAGAGAGGGATGGGGAGGGGGAGGAGAGATAGAGGAGAGAGGGATAGGGAGGGGAGAGGGATGGGGAGGAAAGGTGGAAGGTGGTGGAGAGTTGGACTGTGTGTGAGAGATTATGTGTGAGAGAGACTGTGTGTTTGTGAGAGACTGTGTTTGTGAGAGACTGTGAGCGGTGTGTGTGTGATAGAGTGTGTGTGAGACTATGTGAGAGAGATTATGTGAGAGAGACTGTGTGAGAGAGACTGTGTGAGAGAGACTGTGTGAAAGGTGTGTGTGAGAGACTGTGTGAGAGAGACTGTGTGAAAGGTGTGTGTGAGAGACTGTGCTTGTGAGAGTCTGTGCTTGTGAGAGACTGTGTGTCACATACACTTCTCTAACGCACACACACTTCTGCTCTAACACACACATACACACACAAACACCCTATAACTCACACACAAACCCCCTCCACCTGACACACAATGCCCCTGAAACACACTCACCATACCCCTCAATTACACACAGAACCCCTTTGACACACACAACCCCCTCTAACAGACACACACACACATCTCCCTCTCACACATAGTCCCCTAACATACACACAGTCCCCTTTTGCACACGCACACACACTCCCTTTCTAGCACACACACAATCTGCGACTAACACACACACAATCTGCGACTAACACACACACAATCTACGACTAACACACACACTCCCCATCTAACGCACGCACTGTCCCCATTTAACACACACACACTGTCCCCATTTAACACACACACTGTCCCCATTTAACACACACACTCCCCATCTAACACACACACAGTCCCGTCTACATGCACACTGTCCCCATCTAACACACACACAGTCCTCTAACACAAACACACACTCACACACAGCCCCCCAACACACACACCCTTTTTAACACACACATCTCCCATGAGCACACACACACAATCGCCTGCAACACACACACAATCCCCCCTTTAACAAAAACAAACACACACAATCCCTGTCTAACACAAGCATATACAAAATCCACCTCTAATAAACAGACATAAAATCCCCTTCTAACAAAAAAACACACACACATTCCCTTTCTAACACACACATAAATCCTCTCTAGCACACACACAATGTGCCTCTAACACACACAGTCCCATCTAACACACACACAGCCCCTCTCTAACATACACATGCACGCACACAGTTCCCAGCACACACACAGTCCCATCTAACACACACACACACACACATCCCTCTCTAACACACATACACAACTTCCCTGCAACACAGACACACAATCTCTTTAATAAACATCCCCTTTAACAAAAACAAGCACTCACACACAACCCCTCTAACAAAAATAAAAACACACACTGTCCATAATACAGTCCCTCACTAACATACACACAACCCTTCACTAACAAACACACATGCACGCACACAATCTCTCTCTAACACACACACACAATCCTTCTCTGACACACTTCCTCCCTAACAAAGACACATGCTCAGTTCCTCTCTAATACACACATACAGACACATGCACGCACGCATGCACGCACACACAATCCTTCTCTGACACACAGTCCCCCTCCAACACACACACATACACTCCCTCCCTAACAAAGACACATACTTAGTTCCTCTCTAATACACAAACGCGCACACACGCACACAATCCCCATGTAACACACACACAAACATGTGGATAAATGTGAGGTTATCCACTTTGGAGGCAAGAACGGGAAGGCAGATTATTATCTGAATGGCGTCAGATTAGGAGAAGTGGATGTGCAATGAGACCAGGGTGTGCTTGTATAGGAAAATAACTGCAGATGCTGGTACAAATCGAAGGTACCACAAAATGCTGGAGTAACTCAGCGGGTCAGGCAACATCTTGTACATCAGTCACTGAAAGTAAACATGCAGGTACAGCAGGCAATGAAGAAAGCCAATGGCATGTTGACCTTCATTGCAAGAGGATTTGAGTTTAGGAGCAAGGAAGTCCTACTGTAGTTGTGCAGGGCCCTGGTGAGATCGCACCTGGAGTATTGTGTGCAATTTTAGTCTCCTAATTTGAGGAAGGACATTATTGTGATTGAGGGGGTGCAGCGTAGTCACCGGGTTAATTCCCGGGATGGCGGGACTGATGAATGATGAAAGAATGGGTCAGCTGGGCTTGTATTCACTGGAATTTAGAAGGATGAGAGGGGATCATAGAAACATTTAAAAAAAATTTTTTTTTTTTTCATATTTCAGATATTTCTTAGAGGACTGGGAGATGCAGGAAAAATGTTCCCGATGTTGGGGGAGTCCAGAACCAGGGGTCACAGTTTAAAAAAAGGGGTAGGCCATTTAAGACCAATGCGGAAAAACTTTTTCACCCAGAGAGTTCTGAATTTGTCGAATTCTCTGCCAAAGAAGGCAATAGAGGCCAATTCACTGGATGTTTTCAAAAGAGAGTTAGATTTAGTTCTTAGGGCTCAGAGAATCAAGGGATGGGAGAACATAACGGAACGGGGTACTGACTTTGGATGATCAACCATGATCATATTAATAATAATAATAATAATGCATTTTATTTATATAGCGCTTTTCATATACTCAAAGACGCTTTACAGAGATTTTGAGAACATAGGGAAATGAATAAATAGATAAATAAGTAAATAAATAAATGAACAGAGAAAGGAGACAGAAGGTGAGGTGACCTTCAGTGGTTGAAGGCAGTACTGAACAGGTGAGACTTCAGCGATGTTTTGAATGTGGTGAGTGTGGAGGAGTCTCTAATGGTTTGGGGTAGTGAGTTCCATAGGGTGGGAGCAGCGATGGAGAAAGCCCTGTCCCCCCAGGATCTGAGTTTGGTCCGGATGTGGGGGGATAGGAGATTGGCAGCGGCAGAGCGGAGGGTGCAGGTGGGAGTGTGCCTGTGGAGGAGGTCGGTCAGGTAGGATGGGGCCAGGTTATGGAGGGCTTTGTAGGTTATGAGGAGGATTTTGTACTGGATTCTCTGGGGGATGGGGAGCCAGTGGAGTTTATAAAGGACGGGGGTGATATGGTCACGGATCGAGGTGTGTGTGAGTAGACGGGCAGCGGAGTTTTGAATGTATTGAAGTTCATTGATGATTTTTGAGGGTGCGCCATAGAGGAGGCTGTTGCAGTAGTCCAGACGGGAGGTGATGAAGGCGTGGATGAGGGTTTCTGCAGCTGTGGAGGAGAGGGATGGACGGAGATGGGCAATGTTTTTGAGGTGGAAGAAGGCTGTCTTTGTGATGTGTTTGATGTGTTTGTCGAAGGAGAAGGTTTGATCAAGGATGATTCCAAGATTCCGGATGTGAGGTGAGGTGGATACTGGGAGACCATCAATGTTGAGGATGAAGTTTTGGGTGGATTTGGTGAGCGTTTTTGGACCAATGATGATGATTTCAGATTTGTTGCAATTGAGTTTGAGGAAGTTTGATTGAAGCCAAGATTTTATTTCAGTGATGCAGTTTGTCAGTGTAGAGTGTGTGGTGGGGGAGATTGACTTGGTGGAGATGAGGAGCTGGATATCATCGGCGAAGCAGTGGAAGTTGAGACCATGACGGCGGATTAATTGACCAAGGGGGAACAGGTAGAGGATGAAGAGGAGGGGGCCAAGGACTGAGCCTTGGGGGACACCTTGGGGGAGGGGAGCGGTGGGGGATTTACAGTTGTTAATGGAGATGAACTGGTGTCTGTCAGAGAGGTAAGATTTGAACCAGGATAGGGCTGTGCCGGTGATGTTAAGGGAGGTTTCAAGTCGGGTGAGGAGAATGGAGTGATTTATGGTGTCAAAGGCGGTGCTGAGGTCAAGTAGGATGAGGATGTTGAGGTTGCCAGTGTCGGAGGAGAGGAGAATGTCGTTTGTGATTTTGAGGAGCGCAGTTTCAGTACAGTGGTTGGAGCGGAATCCGGATTGGAAAGTTTCATACAGGTTATTGGTAGAGAGGTGATATTTGAGTTGGGAAGCTACAGCACGTTCCAAAACTTTGGACAGAAAGGGCAGGTTGGAGATTGGTCTGAAGTTGTTTGGGGTGTCAGGGTTTAGACCAGGTTTTTTCAGAATGGGGGTGACAGCAGCGATTTTGAGGGATGGCGGGACGATGCCGGTGGACAGGGAGGAGTTTATTGTTGCAGTGATAAGTGGAGAGAGAGCAGGAAGGCAGGCCTTGACAAAGCTGGAGGGGATGGGGTCCAGAGAGCAGGTGGCAGTTTTTATTCCTGTGAAGAGGTCAGAGAGGTCGGTGGTGGAGATTGGGGAGAACTGAGGCAGGGGCTGACAGGATAAGGGGGGGCAGGTGGTTTGAGGGGGAGCAGGTGCGTTGGTGGTTAAGGTGCTGTAGATGTTGTCTATTTTGCTTTGGAAGAATGAAAGGAAAGTGGTGCATTTGTCAACTGTGAATGATTGGGAGATGGTGTCCAGGGGGCTGAGGAGTTTGTTTATTGTTGAGAAGAGTGTTTTTAGGTTTCCGGAGCCAAAGTGAATTATTTGAGAGTGGTAGGTGGAGTGGGCGCGGGAGAGGGCATCTTTATAGTGCTGTATGTGGTCTTTGTAGGCTTGGGAGTGAATTGTGAGACCTGTTTTGTTGCGGAGTCTTTCAAGTTGGCGGGCATGAGTTTTCATCACGCGGAGTTCAGGGGTAAACCAGGGAGCAGAGTGGGTGAAGGAAACTATTTTGGTTTTTATAGGTGCAAGCTGGTCGAGGCAGGAGGAGAGAGTGCGGTTGTAGTAGTCAGTGAGGTATTCAGATATTGAATGACGGTGCTGGCTCGAAGGGCCGAATGACCTACTCCTGCACCTATTTTCTATGTTTCTATGTAATCCCTATCTAGCGCACACACACACACAATTGCTATCCAACACACACACACAACCCTCTCTAACAAACAACTCTTCTAAGACAAACACACAATACCCCTCCAACAAAAACACAGTCCCCCATTTACACACCCACACACAGTCCCCCACTAACACACACACAGTCCCCCACTAACACACACACAGTCCCCCACTAACACACACAGTCCCCCACTAACACACACACAGTCCCCCACTAACACACACACAGTCCCCCACTAACACACACACACACACAGTCCCCCACTGACATACACACAGTCCCCCACTAACACACACACAGTCCCCCACTGACATACACACAGTCCCTCACTAACACACACACACAGTCCCCCACTGACATACACACAGTCACCCACTAACACAGTCCCCCAACATACACACAATCCCTCCCCAACAAACACACGTGCACATACACAGTCCCCCTCCGACACACATACACTTCCTCTCTAACACACACACACAATCACTATCTCTCACACACAAACCCCCTCCACCAGACACACACCCATACCCCTCAAATACATCCAGAACCCCTTTAACACACACAATTCCCCTCTAACTGACACACACACGCACAACTAACACACACAAAATCACAAAGCCTCTCTAGCACACACACAATCTGCCTCTAATGCACACACACAACCTGCAACCCAGCACACAATCCCCCTCCAATAAACACACACACAACCCCCCCAACAAAAATAAAAACACACACCATCCATATGTGACACACACACATACAGACCCCACTAACACACAATCCCTCACTAACATACACATGCACAATCCATCACTAACACACACAATTCCTCTATAAACTGCACAAACACACACACAATCCCGATCTAACACAAGCACAACGCCCCTCCCACACTCACCAGACCCCTCAAATACACACACAGAACCCCTGAACACACCCAATCCCTCTCAAACACACACACTCCTCCTCTAACATGTTCATAAGCCAAAGGAGCAAAATTAGGCCATTTGGCCCATCATCTACTCTGCTATTCAATCATGGCTAATCTACCTTTCCCTCTCAACCCCATTATCCTGCCTTCTCCCTATAACCCTGACACCCATACTAATCAATAATCTGTCAATATCTGCCTTAAAACACCAAATGACTTGGCCTTCACCGCCGTCTGTGCACAGACTCTGACAGTCCCCCTCCAACACACACAACCCCCCTCCAACACACACAACCCCCCTCTAACACACACAACCCCCCTCCAACACACACAACCCCCCTCCAACACACACAACCCCCCTCCAACACACACAACCCCCCTCCAACACACACAACCCCCCTCCAACACACACAACCCCCCCTCCAACACACACACACAATCTGTGTCCAACACACGCAACCCCCCCAACACACGCAACCCCCCCAACACACACAACCCCCCTCCAACACACACCCACAATCTGTGTCCAACACACACAATCCCCCTCCAACACACACAACCCCCCTCCAACACACACAACCCCCCTCCAACACACACACACACACAATCTGTGTCCAACACACACAACCCCCTCCAACACACACACACACACCCCTCCTCTAAAACACACTCCTCACAATCTCTGTCCAACATGATCTCTGTCCAACAAAAATTCACACACAACCCCCTCTAACACACTACACAATTCCTGTCTAACAAACACCTCACATTCCCTCTCGAATACAAAATCTCTCTGAACTACTATACACACATCTCAAAATCTCTCCCTAAAACACACGCACACACACGAAACATAAACAATCCCTCACACTCAAATCTCACAATCCCTCTCTGACACACACACAAAGAATCCTCTAACATAAACAATCCCTCTTGAACACAGCACACACAATCCCTCTCTTGCACACAGGCGACACAACCTAGCTGTCATAATCCCCTCTCTCTCTCACACACACACACACACACACACACACACACACACACAATCACTGCGTAACACACACACACACACACACACACACACACACACACACACACACACACACACAATCACTGCGTAACACACACACACACACACACACACACACACACAAT